>NC_087065.1:51225172-51520172 GCF_963678635.1 Symsagittifera roscoffensis
AATGCGGATGGGCGGAAGACACCGAAAATGAAGTAATCAAAGACTTTTTCATAGCCAAAATGAGACTTGTGGACATACAACGGGAGCTATGTATCCGGCCAGGCAAAAATATTGACGAAACTCTTAAATCAGCATTATTACAAGAAAAGGGCTATGTCACCGCTAACACCCCTCAGAAACAAAACCCATCTGCGAGCACATCTGGGAATCCAATCAGGATTAAGTAATAGCCTACCATGTCTATTCAACCACAGAACAGTGTACAAAATCGGACTAACAGAGCTCAAGACAACAGAAGGAGCCGGAACTCAGGACCTTACTCAGATAAACCAAAGAATACAGTGAAATCTTGTTACTTTTGTAGAAACAAATTCATGCCAAAGCATAGGGGAAAATGCGCAGCAAGGGGGGGAAACTTGTAACAGTTGCGGAAAGAAGGTTCAATTTGCGAAATGATGCAACTCATCAAAATACAAAGTCGGTAATACAGATTCAGATCAAGAAAAAGAGTGTAACCTCGTAGATTCGGATAGTGAATCCGAATACTCAGTCCAAAGAATAAAAGAAGAAAACCATCAGGCTGAATCTGTTAAAAATCTGGAGGTCATAAATGCAGCAGCGGGCCAAACGAATTGCTAGAGAGTAAACCTAAGAAAAGCGGGATCAATATTTAGTGCCACAGTGGACACCGGAAGCCCGGCATTATTCATTAACAAACGAACAGCGGATTTACTTTTGAAGAAAGACAAATCGGCGAGATTACATTTCATTAGACCAACACCCAATCAAGACAAAGTACGTCGACTACAATCACCAAGCAATCAAACTTTAAGGCACACTGATCATATATAAACATTCCAACGGATGGGTGGCGGAAAACGCACAATTTTTAATTTCGGAGAACCGAACTTGATGCTTACTAGGTCTGGACATACAACCTAAGATAGGCATAATAACCACGCAAGTGAAACCAACGGGTTCCCAAGTGAAAAAAAATCAAAACCGCAGAAATTGAAGAAACTGAAGAATCGCAATTCTGGAAAACCAAATTCTTGGAAAAATACAACAAGGTTCTCAACCCACTCGGAAGGTCTAAGAACCATAAAGTCTTTACTCTTTTTAAATCACCGTTACTACCTATCAAAGAAAAGGGCCGTAGAGTCCCAATTCATATTCAGCCAAAGGTGGGGGCAGAAATCAAGAAGTTATTGAGAGAGGGGCACATAGGCAAACTGGACAAATCTACATCAGACCAATTTGTAGCCCCAGTAGTAGTCACGGCGAAAAAAGACGAAACAATTAAATTAGTGATGAAAGCTAAACCTATGAATGCACAGATTTGCAAAAACAAATTCCAAATGCCGAACTGACTGGAGTTACTAGACTCAGCCGCCCGAATTATCACATCAGAAGACCCAGGTTAAGGGTGGTTCACATCATTAGATATGAAGTACGCCTTCAGACAGTTAGCTTTGGACGATTCAGTTAGCAAACACTGTAATTTCAGCAAAGTTTGTGGCGAATTCACTGGCACTTACAGATTCAAAACGGGATTTTACGGACTCACAGACATGCCTAAGGAATTCCAGAAGGCGATGAATAACACGTTACAAGGATTATCAGGATTATTCTGCTTTTTAGACGACATTCTTACTGTTTCAAAAAGCTCAATCTTAGATCATAACAAAACAGTGGAAAATGGGTTAGAAAGACTCGATGATGAAGGATTTGCGTTAAAAGGAAGCAAGTGCAAATTTTCGAAAAAGAGTTTAACGTGGTTAGGTTTTAAAATAGACTCAGAGGGAATACGACCTAAACACTCGAAAATTGAGTCAGTCTTGAACTAAACGCCGCCGAAAACTCTGAAACAACTCAGATCATTTTTGGGAGTCTTAAACCATTTTTCAAGAATCATTTCAAATCTGCAGTCAAAAACAGAACCACTGAGACCCTCACTCAAAGCTAGTAATAAGCAGTCATTTATCTGGACAGATGTACAAGAAATTGCGTTCAAGGAATTATTAAAAGCAATTGGATATATAACAAAAATGTTTCATTACGATGCATCGAAAAAATTGAGAACTTTGTGTGACGCAAGTCACAAAGGACTGGGTGCCGCGTTAGAACAGGCGGTTGAACAAGGAATTTGGGCCCCAATTGCTTTAAAATCCAGATTTGTAAATCAAGTAGAACAGAAGTATTCAAGTAACGAACTGGAGCTACTAGCAGTGGTTTGGTCGTGGGAATACTTTAAGAAATTTTTACTGGGGAACCATTTTTATTTTCTAACTTATCACAAAGCACTAGTTACCGCACTCAAGGAAAACAGAGGTAACCGGGCATATCAATCACGCTTAACTAGGTGAGCGGACTGGTTATTACCGTTTGAATTCTCAATTTCACACATTTCAGGAATAAACATAGGTATATCAGATTACTGGTCGAGCAACCCAAAATTTCCAGCCCCACCACAAACTATTTATAATGAACAAATTGTGGTCAAATCGATTCAAAGTTTTGACAATGCTTGCAAATACCTCCAGAACAGGGTTGAGAAAAGTCACATTTATCCAGATGACATACCGGAATGTTGCTTAAAAATATCATCACTCAAAATCCTATTATAAACCCAACTTAGTTAGAAACAAACCAGACCTATCTCAATTGAAATTGTTCAATCTGGATAGTCCAGAAATTTTAAAAATTATTCGTTTTAATTCGATAGAGGGCGTCGTTGCATGTATTAGAAGCATGAACCAATCATAATTAAACCACAGAATATGCAAATTTGTATTCGGCGACGGAAAGAAATTCCAAAGTCATTCCGACCAATCAGAATTGAGCCGCGGGATTTGCGTAATTTCACTCGGAGGCGGCAAGAAATATGAATGGGATAATAGCCAATCAGAATCGAGCAAATCTGCCGAAAGAAATATCAGCCCATATGACATTGAACCACAAGAGGGCGCTATATCCAAAATGAACCAATCAGACAACAGTATTCGTATTAAATTAGAATCTGGTAAAATTTCATTGTCTCCGACTTTAACTCGACATAAAGCTGTCTTAATCCATCAAATACCAGAAGTAATTTCGGTCAAATTGATAAATAACAAAATTTTTCAGATGTCTAATAGCGAATTCAACTTGCCATCGATAAGTATCCAGGCGGACAAGCAGACCGTAATAGAGGCAGATCCGAATAGGCCAAAACGACGCCGATCTGATGGAGGGAGCCAGCAAATTAGGCGGAAGAAATTGAGACAAACTTCAGTGCCGAATCTGAGACGGAGTTACGCAAACATGCTGCCAAACTTCAGACTGAAGAGATCCACGAAGGCGGCAAGAGTGAGCATAATGGCGAACAAAGTGAACAGTAGAGCCACTACGAGCACTCCGATTGTGTCAGAGGACAAAAAGTCCTTTTCAACAGGACTGTCGGACCTACTAGATGCAGATCTGCTGACCGCGCTAACATCGGAGGATTCGCAATTAGGACCATTGAGAAAATGTATTCTTGCCAAAGACAGAGAGGGATTCATTCGGCTAGGGAATTATATTGCAAGTTTCTGGGAAGATGCCGCAGTCATCAATGACTGCGTCAAAATAGATAATCGAGTGGCGATTCCACTGTGCCTCAAGAAAACGGTACTCAATCGTCTACATAGAACGCACCCAAAACAAGAAGCAATGATTGGTGCTGCAGTTTATATTTGGTCACGAATGCACCGCGAGGTTATCAAACTCTGTCAGAACTGCAGACAATGCTCAGAGTATGGTAAGAATATCAGAACATCAAAACCATTTAATTCATCTAAGCCGCTACCAGAATTAGCCGCACCAAATGAAGAGTTGCAAATGGATTTCGCCGGCCCAATATTAGACAGTAAAGGGAAAAAATTATAAATCCTAGTGGCCATAAATCGTTTTTCAAAATACCCGTCGACATTAATCACAAAAACAACGGGGGAGAGAAAATCATCAAATTTCTAAACGAATAGATACAACAGCATAGTATACCTAAGTCAATACGGCCGGACCAATATTCAGGATTTAAAAATAAAACAATGTCAGAATTTTGTAAGAAAAATGGAATCAAATATTTTGCACCGTAGTAGACCACCGCGGTTGTGGTCTAGTTGAAAGGTGTATCCAAGCAATTAAGAGGAAACTGGGAACAATGCAACTGGACCCCAATTTCACAGATATTCAGTCCGCGGTTATACTGATTATTGGAGACATTCGAGTTTTCAAATACGCTTTATTGAAAAAGTCACCTTTTGAACTTCACTTTGGACGGAAGCCAAATACGTGTTTTTCTCTTTTAAGAGATAAAATTTTGGACAATTTAGATCGTGACAACTTAGAGAGGAATATGCTGGCAACAGAGCAGATGAGAGAAACATCGGACTCAAGGACAATACTCAAAGTGGTGCATAAAGGAGATGCGGGCAGAAGCGTGTCACCGAAATTCAGATGGAGAACACCGGAGCCGGAAGGCATGAGCACGCTGGAAACTCTGGCCAAGGCAGCCAGCGATTGGAGATTGCTAAAGAAGCAGTTGAATAATGAGAAGGGAGCGGAGATTCTTAAGAATTTCACGGACAGAATCCACTTTTAGCTTCAACACTGCGGAAAGATTTGAATCAAGGCACTCTGAGATTTAGAGTAGAAGGAAAGATGCAGACGAGTCGCTCTAAATCAACAAGTAATCTCGAATATGATGTTATCCATAATCCTAACCAGGTTGTAGTATATCGGAAGATATTGCTCAGGAAATTGGGAAAACCTTTATTTAAAGTATTCAAGAATAAAATTGCAAGGGTCACAGAGAATACAATTATTACAGAGAAGGGAAAAGGTCATCAAGAAAAACCATATTTCTCTAAAACCAAAATTTATGTCTCATAAAAACGTGAATTTAGATTCAGCATCAAAATTGAATGAAGGCGGGTACTTCAACTTCCACGCCCAAGGGACCACAAAGAACAATCCTGAGGCCGGTGAGAATTCTGCCAAGGACAGTGAGAAGGTCGGAGTCCTTGTCTTCAGATGAGCAAACTCTATATACCAGTGCATCACAGTTAAAAAAAAAACTAATTTGGCCGCAAGCTCTAGTTGGTCAAGGACACCAATAGGACGGGAGAAATTGGAACCAGCCCGACTCACTTCCTATATTGACACCAAGGAAATGGATAGTGGACATCACAATATCGTCCGAAAACTCGGGGGCATTACAGGAATCACCGCTGAAAACGAACCCAGTACTTGTAGAGTTAGTACCAGCTAAAGAAAATCTAGTAAAGATCGACAGTAATCCGGCCAGCTTGAAGACAACTCAAGCTGAGGAGCCGAGGGTACCAGAATCAACCAAGACGAATTCAAGTATGGAAATAGAGCAGTTAGACCGACCAGACATATCACCGCCAAAGGAGAGTCAGATTCAGCCGAAGGAAGCAGTAACGGAGCCAGCGAGCTTACCACAAGAGACGGAAGAGACCAAGTCAAGTTCTTCGAGAAGCTCAGGCAGGACAAAAAGACAAACCAGATTTTTCGGCCGCCCACTACGTCATGTGGTTAAGATAGTTGAGGAGGCAGGAACAAGCGCTGCGAGGACTACAGTTATTCCGCCGTCAGAGGAGCTGTATACGGCATTACGTGCGGTGTCAATATCGTCGGGTAGTTTTCCGTTATCAGATGAAGAACAAACAGTGGTTGGGAGGAAAATTAGTGCTACAAAATCACGAGAACCTATATTGAAACTAAAATTAAAACCAAAAAACAAATGAGCTAACCTTGCCAATTAAACTTTAAATTTCCAATGTTATTAAAAATATTTACTTTTTGGGGGGAATGTGATACTGCATGATACCGCAGTATTTTGTCAGTCAAGGTCAGCCTAAGATATAGCGACGACATAGATATTAACTCAACTTTCAACCTTGAACAACCTGTCAACACTCTTGATGCTAAAGCTAAGTAATGTGTGTGACTACATAACTTATCTTCTGTTGAAAGATTACTGTTGATCCAATCTACATTTATCCGTACCAATTCGGAACCAAGTGTGATATTACTGTACCTAAGCATCTCATTAATTTACTTTACTTGTTTTAGTATTTTTAGTTTTTTTTTGTTAGAATTAGCTAGTAAAGATCGCGGATATCTCACGGGTGAGCAATTGAGAACTTACAGAGGAAAATGCTAACAGAAACTCTCTCACCGCAAGATATTTTCATTGTAATGTAGATTTAGTAGACAAATGATATTACTGAACCACTTGAAGATGACAAACGGATCAATACTCCCAAACCACACAACCAACATCTGTTGAAATTTCATCCTAAAACGAAATCAACGCTGCTCCTCGAATAAAAAAATAATGTCTGAGCTGATTAGCCAAGTTTTCAGGAAAAAGATCTAGCAGATTTTCTTGCAAAAAATGAACTTTGCATGGCTTGGTTTTTATCGAAGCGTAGGAAAGTAAATACAATCGGTAGAACTAGTTTTTTAATTTTCATCTGCACATCAATCTCCTAGTCAGCAAAATGTAATCTACATAACTATAAGAAATTTTAAAGAAACTTTGAAGCTGGTCGGAGAAATAACGACGGTTTTTCAGTTTTAAACGTGAGTATAATTTTTGACTCTGAAAAATATGAAACGAAGAATTTGTTGAACATCGGTTTAGGAAGAGAAAATCTTGGATATATGAAGTTTCATGTCGATTCAGTGAGTTAATTCAGTTTTTACAGAAAAATGTGATCCATGTGTTTAAGTTACGCGACATGTATCTATCCAACTACTTTCAGTAGACCAAGCAACAAATGAACTATTTTGCAAGAACGACTTACGACGCAATTACGATTGACGGGAAAATTGAAGTTCCAATTCTTAAACGGCTCTGAGGTGTCGGAAAACCCATTTCCACACTTCAAATCAGATTTATCAATTAGTAATTAGTCAATACCATCTGAAAATAGTACTGAAAAGATATAACTCGACGTTAATGATACGCTTGAAAAGCCCTACTACACATTATACCGACAGTAAAAACGAATAACCAAAACTGGTATCTGATGGACATATCAAGTCTCGAGTGTCCCGAAAAAGGCCACTTAATTAGCGCAATTGTTTTTTGATGATTTAAAAAAAATTTAATGAACAAACCAACAAGAACAAGGACCCAAAAATCTTAGTTGAACGGATAAATTAATAATGCCGCAGAAAACAGAAAAAAACCTCGGAAATCTCCGAGAGACAAAAATGGTTTAATAATTAGGATAAAAAAGCATTTTGAGTTATGGCATATTGGTTATACTCTTAGAGTAATTTCAGATAAGGTACACCGTCTGCTCGTCACGCTATCTTATTTTCGGCCGGATAGATTCGTGCAACTTCTTAGTCTAATACCAATCTTAATCTTACTCTTATATCTCATAGTCTCAATACATCTAGTGTGCAACAGTTTATGCGAGTTAGTTCCAGAATGAGAACAACTGTATTCTAGGCTTAATTCAAATTGTTCTGGTGTTGAAACTACAAGTAGTTTCAACACTTACAAATAAGTGGGTTGTTAGTTTGATGGAGTATGATTGGTTAGTATTCAATGTTTTATAGAGATAAAATATCAGAATAATATCCAATAATAAATTCTAGTTTAGATCTGGTTCCACCCATCCGGGGTTTAAGGAGTTTAAGTTTTTCAGTGTTCTATTGTAGTGGAGGATGGATGATGGTGTTTTCTTTTAGAAGTTGCGAGCATATTCTTTTTTTCTGGTTTGGAAGAAGAGTTGTTATCACGATCGTTTCGGGAGATCGTATTATGGTTTCTGATCGGTCGCGATGAGTGTTGATTTGGTTGAATTAGAGAATAGCAATGTTCCAATCTGGTTCAGGAGTGGCCATGTAGTTTGACTTTGGATGCAGTGCCTGGTGACTTGGATCTGTACGTATACTTGAACATCGAGATGGCCATTGTTCGGTAGCAATGGGTTTTCTTTGCTGCGATGCCAAGTCGTACTTTAAATCCGTTAAGTGTAGTGACTGTAGGCAGCATGTCGGGTGTGTTTTGCCATTCCGTAGTTGGAGTGTGATTGGGTTGTCAAGTTCCTTGCTGCTCGTCTTTGGGCTGTTTGTTATCTATATACTGCATTGTATTATTTACATATACAAATCTTTGTTAATTTGGTTTTTAGTTATAATCTTGTATGAGTTTTTATCGCAAAAGCGTTATCGCAAAAGTGTATTGTTTAGTTCGGTTAGTTTTAAGAGCTACTCACACTTGAGTAACTCTCGTCAAAAAGAGAGTTGTAGGTCGTAAAGCGTGGATGTAGCGAGGTGGGTGAGGCCGGATATAGAGCATGCTCAGGACGTCCTCTCTGGTGGTTTAGGCCAGGAGTGAGGGTATAAGTTCATGTTCTTTTTTCGGAGGGTCCTGTTTGAGTTCAACCTTTCGTGCCTTTTTATCACTGATTTTTTTCTTTTTTGTCTTGGTTGTGTTTTTTTCTCAAAAATCAAACTGTTTGTTTTGGGTTTGTCTTTCGACTTTTTGGTGCTTTGTTCTTTTGTGTTCAGACTTAAAAGTAGTCTTCAACTGTTTGTTTTGGGTTTGTCTTTCGACTTTTTGGTGCTTTGTTCTTTTGTGTTCAGACTTAAAAGTAGTCTAGGCTGGTGTTAATCCAGTTTGGGAACCGTGGGTTTTCTTTTCTTAGTCATGCGGTTAGGTTGTGGTTTGTTTAGTAAGCTTGCGACGGTTGGTTTGGATTATTATTTAAATCCTTTCCAACCGGGTCAAAGAAAAATTTGAAATGTGTCAAACTGGTTAGAGTTGTTATCAGTGAAAGTCAAAACTTGAATTCATTCTTTTAAACAATTCGTCGTGGGCGAGCTGTGCGATTGTGGATAGAATTGTGGGCGAGTGAATATTAAAACTATAAAGAAGCGTCTTTGAAAAGGTTAGTATTGGTATTAATTTTATAGGCAACGTTTATTAATTTACTACTTTGAAATTATTAATTTTACTGCTTGATTTGGGGGGGAGGGTTAAATTATCAATTTATTTTCATTGTAAGAAATTTTACTGCATAGAGGACAAGAACTTGTATATCAATTTCTTGCTTTGTACAGGAAAATTTTACTGCTTTGCTTATTGAAATTGGTTAATAGAAATTTATGAATCTAGAAAAACGTTTTCTGTTTTTTCTTTCAATTTTCTGTTTTGTAGATGATTGATGATTGTGCCTGTGAAGACTATAAAAAGAAAGAAAACATTTTTTATGAATGGTTAGTTTTTCTTCTAATTTGTTAGTAAATTATTTAATTCATAATACCTATTCGTCTGTGAAGAATCCGTGGGGAAAAATGTCATGTATGATCTCTGATGGTGTTAGTAATTTAGCTAGCAAACGAATGATGTATTTAGTTTGAAGAAGTGGCCAAAGCAATTCGAGTGCCTTAATGATGCTGTGCTCATCAGTGCTAGGTGAGAGTTCATAAGGTGTATTTTGAATGGGGTTATAAATTTTATTGTTATATCTGGTGTTATGAATGAATTCTAGGATTGGGATTTCAACGGGCTGTAGGAATTCGTGTGGGACGATTAGTGGGCGGGATTCGTCTACGATGAAGTTTTTGGTTAAGGGACAGAATATATACATCTGGGTAATGGGATCGTAATTGCGGAGGATGCCTTGTAGGTTAGTGTCTTTAATACAATAAGTGAAGTTAAGAAAGAATGGTGAGGTGTATTTGGAGTTAATATTTTGATATCTATGGTGAATTTGTCGTGCTGGTGTATTTTGAGTGTAATGATGTTGGATGAATTTATAGTAAGCATAAGTAGTTCGTAACATGACGTCGACTGAACAGTGCAAATCACGTTCTTTGGGTGCGAGGAAATGAAAGCTTAGTGAAAAGTGTTTAAATTTGTTAATGTATCATAAGCTTGAATATCACGAAATGCTATTGAAATGACGTGGTCGTGTTTTTTATCTAAAGTGTTGAGGGTGAAAACGTATGGTGTTTTAATGTTGTGGGTTAGCAAATTCGTCGTCGTTTTAAAGATGTCTTCGTTAGGTCTTATGATGTTATGATCGTAGTGGTCGATGAAGTATTCGTTAGTTTTGAGTGCATTGAATCTGATTAGTGATTGGTTATATCCTATCTGCGTGATGTTTTGGGGTGAGTGCTGTTATTAAAAGGTAGAGTTTAGTGCTGCATTGTTCGTTGTCATGGGGGTGTTTTATAATGGTAATGATAGTGGACTAGTAAAGTGATAGAATGCTGTCCATGAAAGTGTAGGGTATAATACTTGCTCATTTACATAATTAGGGGTTTCGTCGTTGGGGTCTGAGTGAGAAAAGGGTAAAAATATTTTGTTCGAATTTTTTTGTGTTAGTGTGAAGTGGATGATTAACAAATGTTGTGGATGTTCCTGGGTTAGAGGTAAATGAAGTATTAGGGAATTTTCTTTTAAAAGTTCGGTAGGCTCGGTTTGTACTGGAGGATGGGATTGATGAGGAAGTTGGGTTTTGCAACGGAATATAATGTGAAGAGGGAGTTGGGGTTGATGGGTTGGATGATTTTATAGATTGTGAGAGTTGGTGAATGGTTAGTGTTTGAGGGTGCTGTAATTGTTGTTGAAGTGTGATGAAATTTTCAAGCTCGTGGGATATTTATGTATTTACAGAGCTGTTTTTGTCGGAAGGTTCACTGGTCAAGGGGTGTTACATTGGAAATAGAAAAGGGAGGAGAAGGGGGCTCAATTTCGATTTGGGAGCGGGGAGGTTGGGAAAATGTAGATGGACTGGGTTCGGAGCTGGCAAATTAGTCGAGGGTCTCGAGATCGGAGTTATTAAATTGGGAAATAGTGTTATATACAGTTGTGTTTGAATTAGTGTCTGCATCCATGCTGGATGAAGTGTTATCATGCGTTGATTGAGGTGGAGGAAAAGCAAAAAGTGGGATGATGGGGAGGTTGCTTTGAAAGTTGGCTTGGTAGGAAATTGAGCGATGGAGTGATTCAAATTGGCGGCTCATCGTGGGCTAAAAAGATGGTTGTTCTGAGAGCGAAAATTAGTGGTATGTGGTTGTTCTATAATTTGCTGGTTAGTGTCTTCTAAATTAGGTTGTTGGGTTACTATGTGTTGGATTGGGCATTGTGGGTAATTATTTCTTGAAGATATGAGATCTGTCAGGACATTATTTCTGAAATTTCGTGGTACTAATGTTAAGGGATGGTTATGCTTTATGTTTTGTAATTGTGGTGAATCATCATATGTGTTCGGTGTTGTTGATAGCTTGGTTTTGTATTCTTTTTTTTGAGCGTCTAAAAGTATCTTATTTATTGATGTAGAGAAAATTTCAAAAAACCCTGCAAAAAGTATGCGTGCTACGCTTGCTTGTTTGTTTACTTGTGTGTGTATTGCGCATGTTTTGTAGATTCCTTTAAGTAAAGAGAAAAGAAATCCAAGAAAGTTAAACGTTGCGTATATTATAGCCAATCTTTCTAAGATGTAGAAGGGCCATCCTAGAAAGGCAAAAAGTTAGTTTTTCAAATTTGCTAAGTTAAAAATAATTATTGGTGAGATATATTGTGGTCTGTATTTTTCGCCATTCAAGTAAATGTAATCTTTTATATCTTTAAAATATCCGCTGTATTCTTGTGCGTATTTGTCTGGAAAGCCTGCTGTTTCTGCAAGTTTGTGTAGGTTTTCATTCATGGATTGTCGTCGTATAGTGTCCATTTTTGTGAAAAAGTCTTGAAATTGTTGTGTATGTATGTGATGTTGAATGTCGCATTTAGAGTATATGCCGATTGATTGAAAGTCGATATTTGGATTGCGGGCAATAGCTCTAATGCTTTCTGGTGAAAAGTTTTTTAGTGGTTGCATAAGTGTGGGGTATGGTGTGAGAAGGTAGTATTTATCTTCGTCAGGACTCAAATGTACTACATTGTGGCTGTTTTCCGATTCACATGGGACTGCTGTATTCCAAAATAAGTTTTTCGGGAAAGTGTATCAACAAATTGTACTTACTTTATTTTTGTAGATTATTGGGATTCTTTTATAGCATCTTTTGTCTTCAAAAACATATAAAGATGATACTTTTTTGGTACAAGTGTAATACCATAGTATGTTTCCTTCGGCGTCATTAAAATTTGATCTATAACCTGATAATAAATATCCTGCATAAAGGATTTTAAGTACTGCTAGTGCAAGTGATTGTAGAATTTTTGTTCTTTCAAGTTCGCATAACTGATGTAGTGTTTCAAGTTCTGTTAAAGACATTTCTGGAAAAATTCTTTTTATGGTTAGTCTAATTTCATGTCTAGGTGTATGTCATAGTAAATTGCGCCAAAATGAGTGTTGTTCATTAGTGATAGTTCTTATAAACGTGTACTGTCTTTGCCAAGTGGTTTTATTTTTCCACCAATGTTTCCTGTGTTTTTAGGAGGTTTACTGGGATATATGAATTTTCTTCACTGGTTGAGTGATGTGTTGCCATTGGATGTATGATTAACTTTTCTTTTATCATGTCGAAACTTTGTTCGTTTTTGACAAGAATTTCTGAATATTGTGTTTTATAAGGGGGTTTGTTGTATTTACATGCAAGTTCCGTTTCGGGGTAAAATTGGAAAAGTGTCAACTTGTTTTCTATATTATGAATTTTTCTAAAATTAAAATTACTTTGTCGGATTTGATCAGGGTTCACGTCTTCATAAGGGATTGATTCAATAAAATATCTTTTGGTAAAATTTCATCATTCTAGCGTGTAATTTTGCTACTTGAAATGTTGTACATGTGTCATCGGAAACCAAACAATTGTTGCTTGTGTTCGTGTAGCAGGATCGCAGTATCCTTGGTCGTTTTTGCAAAGGAGTCTGATTTCTTGCTAAATTATAGTGTCATCTTTTAAATCTCGTGTTAATTGTACTTTTTTAAGTTGTATTTTCCAATCAAAAAACATTATTTCTTGGTATCCTTTGTTTTTAGTGTCCGCTTTACAATTTGAGAGGTTGTTTATTCTAATGCGTGGTATCCAATTTTTATCATGATGATCGTAAGTTAATCTTCCATGTGCTCCGTGGAAGAGAAATTTTTCGTCTATTTTTATGACCTTGGTATCTTTCAAGTTCGGCTTGATGTGCAGAGTATGGAAAAAATTGAAAGTTTACCAATTGTTTGGTTGTGCCTTTGTTTGATGTGATTTTTAATCGTTTAAGTTTGTTTTTCCAATCGTCAGGGCTGAGATGTAATAGTCTTTTGATATTACTTTGGTAGAAAGGTTCATGATCTAGTCTAATTTTATTTCCGTTTGAGACTTGAGAACAATGGATTTTCTTTTCGGAAAATGTTGCTGTGAATTTATATCATGTTAGTGTTGTAGCTCGAGCTTTTGAGTTGTAGCTCGAGCTTTTCAGTAGCTATTATGTTTGTTGTTTCTATTGATTGTGGTTCGGATTCGCATTGAGTGACTTGATTTATTGCATATTTATGTCATGTTTTTTGTTCATTTTCTTCAAAGTCATAGTGTGTGACTAGTAGATCCTGGGGTCCTGTTCGGGGGCAAGGATTGTTATGATCGGGTTTTGAGAAACTAAGAAAGAGAAAGTTCTGGAAAATTAGTATCTTTAGAAGATACATGTGTATGATAGTCCTGAGTATGGATTATAAAAAGTTATATATCCAACTGTCTTTTTTGTGTATCTATTGTATTTGTAGATGATTTCTGTGGTTATAAATGGGGGAGGTAAAGATTGAGCTGTTATATTTGGGGGAGGCTAGGGATAAGGGATGGTGATTTATATTATTTAGTCTTACTGTGATTTCAAATTTTAATGTCAGATTGTCTTGTGTAAGTATTTGTATGTTATGTTCTTGTTTATCTTTGTGGATATCTTGTCGATATTGTAATCTGTTTAGTGCCCAGTTGTGTAGTCTGTTACTTTCATGATGATGTTTAAAAAAAGGGAGGGGGTGCTACGAATGTATTCCAATCTAATCGTAGGTGTATGTTATTGGTTGAATTTTCTCTATATCTAGCGTCGAGATTTGTAGGAAATTTTTTAGGAAATGGTGTTTGTGAGATTTGATTTATGGAAGGGGTTGAAGGAAGTGAAAGAGTTTCTGGTAGTGACAAAGTTGTGTCAGATGAAACTTCTATTGGATCGTTCACTAAATTTGGTTCACCTTGATTAAAAGCTTGTGTCATCCAATATGGGAGATGTTCTGTAGTGGCTGGGTGATTAAAAAGATTTTCACGTTTCTGTTAGATGTAGGGGTTGAACCTAAATAATCTGATGGGCTGTTTGATGTGATTTGTTGCGATGGGGTCTGGGGAGTACTTTGAATTGTACTACTGGAGAGGTCTATAGGATTTGCTATTGTTGAATGAAGTATGTTGAATTGAACTCTGAGGGTTTGCAAATTTCCATTTCGTCTTGGATGTATAATTCGTCTGTTTATTTCGAGCGTGTTTTGGTTTTGACTTTGATGTCTTGCTCTTTTAAGATCTTGTTGGAGAGGGGGTATATTTTATATGCTGGTTCGTATTGTGGTTCGCTTGGAGATGCTTGGCGAATTTTTGGTTCTGGTGTTTCGGACAATCGTGCGTGTCTTTTTTCAAATAAAAATGGATTGTCTTGAAAAGAGATGCGCGTTGATGATTGGGGGTTATTTGTTTGTTTATTTGTTGGTGTTGTTGGAGGTTCTTGGGAGGTTGTTGGTGGGGACTGGCGTGGGGGTTCTTGACTAGCAATTTCGGAAAAAAATTGAACAATTATTTGTTTATGAAGAAATTTTGTGTTTTTTGTGATATACTTGAATAAAAAGGATTAAAAGTATTGTTGCTAATGCGAAGGTTATAATAGCCTTTTTTTATACATCTGCATATTGTCATTATGAGGGATGTCAAAAATGTGAGAAATATTATAAAAAGAAGAAAAAGATCTGTTCTACTGAATAAATGTTGGAACATTTAGATAGTTATTTGAAATATCGTACCTGAGAAAGTGGTCAAGGATTTTGAAAAAATTAACATAGGTTTGGGCTAGGGAATAAAAAATGATTGAAAAAATGCAAACATTATCAGGAGGAGGATGATTATTTCTAGGATATCGGATATTAAGATTATACAAAGTTTGAAAAAACTTGAAAGGATTGACAAAAAAATGTTGAAAGAATATTTTGAAATTTGTTGACTGTTCGAGAAAAAAGCATTTGAAGAAATGATTCGTTCCGTCGAATTATTTTTTATTTTTTGAGGCTAAATTCGAGTGCGGTTGGATTATTTATTGGTTTTTCAACAAGTGGGTCGGGTTTTTGGTAAAGGAAAGTTTTTAGAGCTCTTAAGGGTCTTTCTAGTTTTGTTGTTATTTATTGAATGATTGGGGGTGTCTAAGAGAAATTCGTACTTCAGGTTAAATGATCATGTCCATTTTGTTCTTTAGGTTAATTTAATATTTTTGCCTGAGGGGTTTTTGAGGTCTAAGTTGGGGCAATATTGTTGATCTTTCTTCTACTTGATAGGGAAGGGTTATATTATTGAGACTTTGTTTATTTCAGGTGTCAATGTTTAGCGGTTTGCTTATTTTTGACCTGGAGGTCCTTTAGTTATAGTTAGAGATTCGCTTGAAGGTGATTATTTGTCGGCTAAAGAAGTCGTGTCAAAAACGAGGTGATGATTCGGAAAAGGTTCTTATTGGCTGAATTTGAACTAGTTTGTTCAAGTGCTGTTCAGCATGAATTTTGATTTAATTTTTTGTCTTTGTAATAAATTTTTTATTACTTTTTGATAAATTTCATTGTGTTTTTCATTGCTGTTTAAAATATATTCGGTGTGCGTACCGGAAGCTATTTTTAAAATTTGTGGATGATGAAAGTGATCTTTATCGTGGGTATGTAGTGGTAGATTAAATTATATTGATTTTTTAGTGGGTTGACATTATCCTCGTGTATTTTTCGAGGAATTTGCTGTGAACATTATCAGTTTCCGTGGTTTTTGATTGAAAACCATTTCATAGGGTGACAGTCCTAAAGTTGTTGTGATTTGTGAATTATAAGATAATGGGAATAGTTTTTTATCTGTTGACCATTCAGTATATCGTGTGTCATTTCCGTTAATGATACATCTAAGATATTCATGTAATGAACTGTTCATGCCTTTGACTAATCCATTAGTCCAAGGTGCATGAGATGTACGTGGTGGTTTGCGCTTAATATTATATAAGTGGCATAGTGTAATGATTTCGTTATTTATAAATTTAGTGCGTTGTCTGTAACAAGGATTTCGGGTAATCCAAATTTTGCTATCCAGTGTTCATAAAGTGTTGTATATGCGTAATAAGCATTACAATGGGGTACTGTGGTAAGTATTACGTAGTGTAAGAAAATATCGATTATGAACATTATATATGAGTTTCCTTCAGAGGATGGTGATATTGGTCCTTTTTTATCGAATGAAATTCTGTGATTGAAGTATAGCCTTTGTCCTTTAAAAACTTGTTTTCTGCAATTTGTTTTTGGTTATTCTATGGTTTGTTTAATTGACATGTTATGCAATCATTTCATAATACTTTCATCCAAATTGGTGCATCCAAATTGGTGCAAAAATTTTGAATGAAATTGGAGTATGTTTTTTTTCTGATTCTGAGTGTCCTTTAGTGTGCAATGAGTGGTAAGTATGAATAGCTATAAGCATCATACATAAAGTTAGGCGGGTTATTTTGTGATCAGATGTTTGGTACTCTAAAATATCTGTATTCTCGTTGATATAGGTATTATTAAAATTTCTGAATTATCTAAGACGGGTTTTATTTACTGGAAAGGTGATATCGGCTTTAATTGGTTTGGTTTTATATTTGTGCCAAGACTTTAATTGTCTAATGACTGGGTCAAGATTTTGATGTTTCTGTAATAACTCGAGTGTTATTTTGTCTGTTATTGGGAGAAAAATGTTTTCAATTTCTGTTTTTGGTAGAGGTATTGTGTCTAGAGGGTCATGGAGGTTAAAGACATGGTTTATTGTATATTTTGAGTCATTATTTGGTGGGCCTGATAATTTTGTATTATGGGTTAGGTTTTTTTTCTTTTAAAGGGAATAGATCTGTTCTGTATGATTTTTGTTTGATTTGTTTTTGCTTTGTGTTGTTTTTTGATCCATGAGGAATATGGTATTGATTTAAATGCACATTTCACATTTTCCTAGTAGGTCTACTTCGTACAGGTTGTTTTGACAATCAAGATAGAGTAGAAAATATTGTAGATTATTTATTTGTGATTGGTCTATGTCAGTTTTTACTGCATATTTGCATTGTAATCTTAGTGAAATTTCATCTTTTGCAGAGAAAAATTTAAAATTTTGTGATATTTCAACTGTTGTTTTTCTTGTTAACAATTCAGTTGGTGTATTTCTACTGAGAGTATCGGGTACTGCGAGGTTTTTTCCTGCTGTCCAACCTATATATAAGTTTGGGAAATTCATTGAATTTAATTGAAATCTATAATTCTGGGAATTTCATTGAAATTAATTGAAATCTATATTTCTATGGTTTGGGTTAAATTTTTGTGTTAAAAAAAGGAAAATTATAGGTTTATGATCTGTAAAATTTTTCTAAGACAATGAACTTTTAGTCTTTTGTTTGTGATTGCATAAAAACATCGTCTAAATATGTGATTGCATTTTTATTGAGTATGAGTGGTCGGAAAATTTTACTCATGACTGCTGAGAATGCTGCTGGACCTATGGAAATTCCATAGAATAATCTGTTGAACTCATATTGCTGGTTTTCAATAACGAATTGTGTTAATCGTCTGGATTGTTCGTCTAACGGCATTTTATTGTATGCACTTTTCATATCTGCTGTTGTGAAACATTTACCGTTTGTTTTTGTGAGAACTACTTTAGTTTTTTCAATAGGCCAATTACATTTAGATTCATCAATGAGTGAATTGAGGTATTTTGCATCCAGAAATATTTTTTTTTATGATTCTCCTTTTTCTAAAACGATCACGGGGTTTATAAACATGCTACTTTTTGGTTGTTCTTTTTTTTACTGGAGAAATGATTTCATATTGTTCTAGTATTTCAATTAATCGGTTAATTTTGTCTTGTAAGTTAATTGGGACTTTACTTGCTTGTTGTTTTTTGAAAACTGCATCAGGTTTTAGTAGCAAAATTATTGGTGAAATTACTTTTCTAACATCAAATTTAGATTTTACGTAAACTTTTGGATATTTCAATAGTAGGTCAGCTACTTGTTCAAATTCTTTTTGTGTTATCTGAGAATGTTGAAAAAT
Source organism: Symsagittifera roscoffensis (assembly GCF_963678635.1). Lineage (NCBI taxonomy): Eukaryota > Metazoa > Xenacoelomorpha > Acoela > Convolutidae > Symsagittifera > Symsagittifera roscoffensis. The sequence continues at coordinate 51,243,472 of NC_087065.1, forward strand.
TGAACATTGTTAATAATTTTTGTTGTTCTTCCGTGTATTTTGTTATTTGAAAATTTGGTTTAAAGTAAGTATTTTTCGTGAAATAATCTTTGTTTCGTTTTTCTTTACTAATTATATTAATAATTGATAATTCTTCGTCAAGAATTGTTGGTTGACATATGTCTAATAGTTGTAGAAAAATAATTTACTCTATACGCTATTTCCTTTGTGGGAGAAATTGTTGCGTAAGTTTCACAATAACCTAAGAGTCATAGGAGTAGGGTTATTTTATATGGAGAATTGTTATATACATGTAAATAAATCATGTCTGAGTTTGAGTGTTTCATGTATTCGATAGATGAAATTATTACTCGGAAAAATTTATGAAATGGTTTGAATTCAAGGTCACACATATAGAGATGTTGTTTATTTCGTTCTTTATCGTATTGGTGAACTTTTTGAAATAAAAAGTTATAAATATAAGCTGCTAGTGGTTTCAGGTGTTTCCGTTCCTGATTGTATATAGGGTAAAGTTTGGAGAAAAAAGGTGGTTGTTTGTTTATTCTTTGAAAAAATGATAAAGGTGTGTTTTCAATCTTGTGTATTTATCTTTTATATGAATTCTGGCGTTTAAGATACTTATAGTTGGAATATATTTAGTAATGAATGGTATTACAATGATATTATGTTTTATATCTGTGATGTGGAATGTTTGTTTAAATGGTTTGCTCATAAAATTTTTCTATTAAATTGTTCGAGTGGGAACAAAGGAAAAATTGGATTTTTCCATAATTCGTTAAGGTTGATCCTTGTGCTTTTGCTAGCTTGCTTGTTGTTTTGAAGGATAATAATTTTGGATGTAAAATTTTTATTTCATTCCAAGTGGGGATATTGATGATTTTTGATTCGGCTCCGCAATCTATTTAAAAATCAATTTCAAGGTCTGGTGTTTGAAGTTCTTTGCATTTTGGACTTTCTAAAAGAAGTGGGATTGTCCAAATTTTTTCTTTTGGTAAATGCGTTCCTTTAGGTATATTTTGATAAATGTTATTTGGGCTTGAACATTCTGTGGGTTTTTCTTCTGTTATTTCTTCTATTTTTTTTCTATTGTTTTGTTACTGCTTATAGGTCTTGTATAAGAATTTAATTGCTTGTACTTGAGTTGTTTCCTCAGTTGTGAATCTCTTCAGTTGTTTGTACTTGATTTATTTGCCTTTGATGTTTAGATGTACTACTTCTATAATTTTGTTGTGAATTTTGATAACATGTGTTATTCCTATGTGGTGATTGAGAGTAGTTTCTTTGTCTATTGTTATTACTTGAATTTCTGTTTTGTGAATTATCGCGTGATCTATTCTGATAGTTATTATATTTTGATTTGTGATAGTTTGATCTGTTGTTAGAAAAATTGCGTGATCTATTGTTTTGATATCTATGATTTCGATCACTTGAATAGTTTCAATTCCTATCGTTGAAATAATTTCGATTACTATTGTATGAAGAGTTTCTAGATCGATCATTTGAATAATTTCTATTTCTAGAAGTTGAATGGGAACTGGCATCAATCGAAAATTCAGGTCGGTTTGAATTTGATCTTGAATAGTTATTTCGATATTGACTGTTTCGACAATGTGATCGACTTTATCTGTTTTGTGAGAAATTTCGTGAATTTCTTTGATTTGGTGATCGTCCTCGATCATTCGGATTTTAAGGTGATAGTTGTCTAGAGTAATTTGAGTTATTTGGAAGTGTATTTCCTGGACTAATATTACTATGAATGTTTTTGTTGGGTAAACTTTGATCTTTTTTCATGTACTGATGAAATGATTTATTTGGTTCTTTATGTTTTTGTGGTTTATTTTGACTACCTTATTATTTTTCTCTGCATTCGGCATTGCTGTGTCCGTATCTTTGGCAAAAATTACACCATTTTTTGAAAGATGGTCTACCTTTAAAATTTATGTTTTTCTTGTTGATGTTTAAGATTTCAGTGATTTTTTCAGATATTATGTATAGGACTCGTGAACATTTTTTATCTGTGAAGTAGGTGTTTGAATTTGGTTGACATATTGTAGCTTAAGGTTTTCTGTTTCTTCTAGTTTCATAGTGATTTCTGCTTGTTCTAGTTTATCTACTAATTTCCTGAAGTCTAAATTTGGTTCAGGGATTGAGGAAGGGAGTGATGCTCTCTTATTTATTGCTATTTTTCGCAATTGAGGTGTAAGAGTCATAATTAAGATTTCTGTCATCTTTGTATTTTTATAATCATGGGTATTGAGTGAGTATGCTTTCCGGACTAGTGTTTCAATATTACTGCAAGTTGTTTAATTGTTTCATTTGGTAGTCTACGAATTTCATTGCATAAAACTCTTTGATGTTGTTTGTTTCTTTCAGAATCAAACATTTTTGAGAATTTTTGTGTGAATCTTTTCCAATCTGATTTTTTGCTGTAGGTAAAACTTAAAATCATTTTTGGGCTGCGCCGTCAAGTGTGGTTTGGATTAAGGCTGTGCGTCTATGTATCCATTTTTGATGAAGTGGCGTGTTTACTGGTTCATGTCCAGTATTTAAAATTAAGTTTTCTGTGACTGCATTTAGGTTATCTTCTACAGAGTATTCAGTGTCTGTGCATGTAAATACCATTAGTGGCTTATTCGATGATATTGATGATCCACCCATTACATTTGGTATGGATTCATAGTCAATTGCCGTGATTCTGCGGCATTTGGCATTTGAGAAAAGATGGTAAATTGAATTTTTGTTATTTCATGTTGCTATAAATAGTATGGCAGTGGGATTTCGTTATGCTTATGAGTTGGTTGGTAAGATTGTGTATTGAGTGAGTTTTAATGTTAAAAATTATTGTTGTAAGATGTTGGATTATTTCTAGGTTAACGTATTTGTTCATCTCGTGTGTATAGTTCGAAAATATCTGGTTGGTCAATATTGTAAGAACGAGGTCTCTGGCTTGAATAAACTCGTTGATGATTTTGATTATAGTACTCTTCATCATCTGATGAAAAATAATTAGTTGTGTAAAAAAGAGTTTGATTTCTGGTATGGTATCTATTTGTATTATTTTTATTTTGTTGAAGAAATGGGTAATGTTTATTTGGTTCTTGTGAGGATCGTGGTTGATCGTGAAAATTTACTGAGTTTAAAGTCTGTTGTGGTACATTTTGACTTTGTCAAAAGAAGTTTTGAGTAATTGTTTTAAGTTTTTGGTGTTTTTGGTCCATTTACATATTTTATGTAAAATTGTTTTTATGAGATGTTTGTTGTTTGTATGTTGGTTTTGTTACGGGTCAAAACGTTGGATAACCCATTTGTTAAAATTTTTGAGCAACAGAGTGTTTTACTGTGGATTGTATAATTGTTTGTTGTAGCGTTGGTTTTTTAGTTTTGGAGTTGTATATTTGGGTTAAATAGGTAAAATGCTTCGTTGTGCTTTTGTTATTGTTATTGTTTCAACTATTTCTTCGCTTACGAAATGTGATGGAGGTTGTATATCTTGTTGTGTAAAATTTTTTGTTCCATTTCAGTTGTCATGATTTATAAATGTAGAATTTAAACTACTAATTCCTGATCGTTCAGGCTAGAATGAATTATAGTTTAAAGGTGTTGCGTCAATTGTAAGTGGGTTTACTCTAACATAATCTTTGTGAAAAGAGATTGAGCTAGTTGCTTGACTTGATATATCTGTTGGTATTTTAATAAATGATTCATGAGACCATTCAGGGTCCCAAACATAATCTGATTGTTCCGCTAATACGGTTTTGTCATCTGTATTTTGTAGTCTAAAATTTTTACTTGCTTGTGCAATAAGATCAATATTATGACTAAAATAATCGATATGAGCCATGCTAAAATGAACCATGCTAATATGAACCATGCTAAGATTTTTTGTAAATCGTGTTTAACATGTTGTGTTATGTCATTACTAGTTAGGTCTTCTCGGATTGCAATCAAGAATTTTGAAAGTATATGTATTTCTTGTCGTACAGTTGTATGTCGAGATGTTTGAGTTTGTAAATCGCTTTTAGGTTTTTCAATTGTAATATAGATATATCGCTATAGATAAGTGAGAATACATCGTTTGTGAATGATGAGTTTGCTCTTTGTGAGTTTTGATATTGTTTACTTTTGATGTATTGTGTAAAAACTTTTGAAAATTCAATATCTACGTCATCAGTTTGAATGAGATATTTGTCATGAAATGCGTTTGGTGATCTGATTTCTATTGTGTAGTTTCCATATTGTGTTGTGAGACTACATTTATTTTTAAGATAGTGGTCAAGAAGTTGTCTTTTGATTTTTACATCCGGAAATTCTTTTGTGGATGGACTTGGAAATTTTGGCAAAATTGTACCTGCCCTCGAGCTTCAGTTAATGGGTGTATTAAAAATGGGAGTACTGAATCTTCTAGGTTATCTTCATTTCGAATCATTTTTGTGTTGTATGACTGTTAGCGTGTAATTTTCAATGTGTCTCATTGGTTGATTCCAATTGTACAGACGTTTTTGATTTGTTTGTGTAACAATTGTTTATTCTACTTTTTCCTTTAATTGATGCTGGTGACGTGGTTTCTGAATCAGTGAAATATATTTGATCGCCAATTTGATGGTTTTTGTTTATTGAGTATTTTAAATTATGGAGTTCTTGTATTGCGGTTGTTTCTGATTCTGAGACTGCGCTTCTTCGTTTTGAAAATCGTTTCCTTTTATTTTGTTATTATTTGTTAATCATTTTCTTTCTTAATTTTTGTCTTTTTGTTTTTATGTATCCTATTGTTTGTCTGTGTGGTGAGATTACGAGGTCGTATCTTTCGTCGTTAATTAAACAGTTGTGTAATATAGTTGTTTGATTGTTTTCTAAATTGTCTCTTGACATAAGGTTTATTATGACGGATGCAATATTGGGGTTAATGAATTCTAATGTCTTAAGCTGTTAGTTCTTACAAGTTTTTGTGGTTAGCTTAACTTGGGTCGTATTTGTTGGGTTGGAGAGAAAAGCGTATATCGATTTAAGAGAATGATTTTTAATTTCTCGTGAATAAATTTAATTTCTCGTTACCTAATCTTACCTAGGGGTTGTGATTTGCAGTCAAGAGTTGGAGAATAGTAAATCGATCCACAAGGTCCAGGTATAATTAGAACGCGAGTAGTTCGTTAGATACTATTTTATGAAATACTAAGTTAAAGTGTTTTAGCCTGAGTCATCTAAGAGGAAGGGGGTCAAGTGAAGGATGAGTATCCGAGGTTCTTCCTTGTTTAGCCTAATTAAAATGGTTAGCTATTTGAAAAACTTCTGTTAATTCTGGGTCTTTGATAAGGATTGGGTAGTGAATCGACGTTTGAGGTCGTTAAACACAAGTTAAAATGGGAGGGGGAGAACAAAATTGTTCTTTTTGATCCAAGAATAAGCCTTGATGATCAGAAATTTAGATATAGTTTAAATTAATTTAAAGATCCAAGGTGTGCCTTGATGATCTGTTGTTTTAAATGATATTTATTTAAGTGAAAATAAGGATAAGCCTTGATAGTTTAACGATAAGAGGTTAAGTTTAAAAAGTTAAGTTTTAGTTTTGATGATTGTTAGTTTTTGAGATTTGCTGTTATGTTTTAGGTGATGAAGCTGGGATGAACATATGATTTATATATACTAACGATTTATGATTTATACTAACTAATTTTTGTATTTTAATATTCAAATATTTTTTCAAGATGTTATTTTAATTTACAGCTGAATAAAGGAAAACTACTAGTGTTGCTTTTATCAGTCGTTATTGTATAATTATTAGGTTTAGCGCCATGAAAGGTTATTGAAGATGGTTCTTCAAAATTTGATGTCAGTAAATGAAAATTTAAATTTAGTGCTGGAAGTATTCTGAATATAAAAGTTTGATCTGGTTTTTGTCGTACGATCATAAAATCGATTGGTAGATTTCTTCATGGTCGTATGTCGTCTCTTGTTCAAGGTCTTCTTCCAATACCGGGTAGTTCTCGTATTGTTCGGAATATTGGATCTGATCTATTGAGTCGTAGAGACATATCTACTAAGTTTTTGTCATTTAACGTTTTTGAAATGTTGTATTTGTCTAATTCTAATGTAATTTTTGTCTAAATCTAGGTTAGTTAAGGTCTGTTTGAGAATTTTGGTCGCACCAGATGAGTTATGGCCTATTGGTTATACTCATAGAGTAATTTCAGATAAAGTACACCGTCTGCTCGTCACGCTATCTTATTTTCGGCCGGATAGATTCGTGCAATTTCTTAGTCTAATACCAATCTTAATCTTACTCTTATATCTCCTAGTCTCAATACATCTAGCGTACACCGGTTTATGCGAGTTAGTTCCAGAATGAGAACAACTGTATTCTAGGCTTAATTCAAATTGTTCTGGTGTTGAAACTACAAGTAGTTTCAACACTTACAATAAGTGGGTTGTTAGTTTGATGGAGTATGATTGGTTAGTATTCAATATTTTATATAGATAAATTATCAGAATAATATCCATTAATAAATTCTAGCTTAGATCTGGCTCCAATAGATTTAAATAGCATTAGATAACACCGCAAAACAATTGTGTTTTTAGCAGAATGCGTGAAATTATAACGGGAATTTATAGAGTTTTAAATTGATTTGAATAACTTGGCGATTTGCCGAACGAATTTCAACGAGTCGTTGGCTCATCCATCGGAACAATACTTTCCACATGTTATATTGACGACAAGTTAAATGCATCCACATAATCACTTGAGAACAAAAGGAGAGTTTTGCGTTGAAAGTCAAAAGCTTTCGCGACCAGAGCTCACCGAGTTTCTAAATAAGATCCTTTTCTGAGACCCTTCAACTACTTGTAAACCTTGTACCCAACTTAGCAACGCTGGGAAATCTGCTAAGACCACGTTTAAGTTAACAATACATATTCGTTTGCGACGATACTCAATCCCTGGCTTTTGAAAAACTAATCTCGATAATAATTAGGTTAATCGTGAACACTTTTTTGATGTCAGACTCAATAAACATTTTGATGGTCTTGAACATTTTTACCATCAGCATTTTTAACCAAATGCTGATGGTAAAAACTGAGGTTACAGACCAAAAGTAATCTGCCCGTGGCGCGCAAAACACGGTTTTAAAATAAAATTCGATTCCGTTGTTTTTTTGTAGTTTTCAAGTAGTTTTTATAACTGCAATCGAAACACAAATGCTTTCTACTCAAACAATTTAACAAAATGTTTGTTGTTTGGAATCCAGCAAAAACGATTCCTCGGCGACATACCGTTGAAGCGAGTTCTATTATTTTCATGGGACTCCAAGGCAATTTGCTGGTTTTCCGCTGGTTTGCAGTAGAATCCACAATCGTTATTGATCTAGAAACAAGACTGCTCGTATCAGGGTGAAGCCCTGAATTTTTCGATTGCTTGGAAGTTCTATGGAGCAGTAATAACATGAAAAAATTAAATAAAAAAAGTTAAAATTTAAAAGAATTTGAGTTTTTTGTGAAAACATCCCAACTCACATCATATTAAGTTGAATAGGATAGCTTTTGCTCCTTTTAACAAATCAATTATGCAAACTAGCTTCTTTCAATCAATTTGGAACGATTTATAAGACGGATTGAATCTCCGCTCACGCGTTAATAGCGCGAAATATACAGTGCTGATTTAAAACGAACTAAACTTGAATTTTCAAATGCGTTTTTCCCAATTTGGGTTAAGATTAGACAAAAAAAGAAGAGAACAAAAGTTGCCTAAAATTTCACCACAATAAATATGGTGCACTTTTTTCTCCCAAATTCTCAACCAAAATTTTACCCCAAAACTGGATCATTTCGGTTTATTTAATAAATCAAGAATTACACTGAATTTATTTTGTCAATAGATGAGAAAACTATATCACAAAAAGCCTCCTACACATTGCAATGAAGTTCTAGAAGGATTGAATCTCCAAAAACCCGTATAAAAGAAAAAATTTTACTTGATAGTCAAGAAATTTGATTTTTACTATGTAAAGCTAAAATCTTTTAATAAAAACAAATTTTAAACAACTTACTAATATTTTGGAGATTTAACATCTCTGGAACTTTTTTGGGCTGCGTAAGAGGCTTCTTGTGATATATATTTCTCATCAATTAACAAAATAGTTTCAGTGTAATTCTTGATTAATTGAAAAAAACCAAAATGACACATTTTTGGGGTAAAATTTTGATTGAGAATTTCGGGAAAAAAATTGAACCATTTTAATTCTGATGAAATTCTAAGCAACTTTTGTTCTCATCGTTTTTCGTCTATTCTTAACCCAATTTGAGAAGTAAAGTGTTTGAAATTTTAGGTTCTGTTCATTTTGTCTGGATACTTTAAATCAGCACTGTATCGCGCGTTGATTGTCCCAAATTGTGCAAATTGGCCAAAATGGCAACTTTTAAACCCTTATAACTTTACAAAAAATAATCACATGATAAATATCTTTTCAAACTTAAGCTCAAGACAACAATAGCTTTCGAATGATATAAGCAATATCGCCAAAAATGGTAAGATAAAAAATCGAAATTTGTCTGAAGAAAAAAACCCAACCGAGCACAAATATTCCGTTACCTTCGTTACGAAAGTCGGAACAATAATCTGATGTGTGAATATTAGACAAAGTGTTAAACATTATTTTTTAAATTCATTGACAATTCTCTATTTATAAACAACTCAAACGCGGCTTAAATATTTTAATCACCGATGTTATTGTCCTAAATGCTCGGAGAGGGGGTTACGGGGGAGATTTCGTTACCATATCCATCGGTTACCTCGTTTCATCGTTGGTTTTTCAGATCCGACGAAATATTGTTTAATTCGAAGAAAGATAATTAGAATGGTTAAGTGAAGACGCTCACATATCGTGTCTCAGAATAACTTTAACGTTACATTCAGGTAAATCATTTTGAATTGTGACTCTGGTGTAGACAATTCGATGTTTAAGATGACTAATTGTCTCGAAGTAAAATATACCCGCTTGTCATTTCTTTCGGAAAGCCAGAGATGGCAAGTAGCACAATTAAGATGGAAGATCAAAAATGTTTCTAAAACAGAGCTGCTGAAATGCAATCAGAAGTTACTGAAAGATAATGAGCCATTAGGGAGCGCGATAGCTACTTCAAGAGAAGCAGAAAAAGCATCTTTGCAACACTCCTTAAAAGATCACGGAACAATTCAAAGAAAAGAAGGAATAGTTCACCGAGTAATGGAGCAAAATCTAATCGACAACATGCGCAAGAACATTCTTACCGAATTTCAACGCGGAAAGAACTAATCTTAAAGACATTGGAAGACCACCAAAATGACCGCATCTGTTTTTAAGCAGAGTCAATACGGACACTTCAGTAGAAGCGCAGGTTTCAGTTTGTACGGATAATAGAGCTGAGCGGATAACACTCAACTATTTATGGCTCACGTAAAATACGCCAGTGCTTCCTCTAATCAATGTTGGAATTCTTTTTCTTTTTTTTATTCTTCGAATTAGTTTTACCCTCATAACCAGACGAAAATTTTTACTAATTTTACATCCACCGTCACGTGAGCAAAAATGCTCGTAACTAATTTAAAATGTTTTATAAACATGTTTTTACAGGTTTCTGAAAATTTTGCCTTTTATGAAAAAATGCTTATCATACTATTTTCATAAATAAAATTTTGTAGGAAAAACATTTTTTTAGCTTTAATATAAGTTTTCGTTTTTGATGAGCAAGGTGCTCTAGATTTAGCAAAAATGCTCCTAATTAATTGAAATTTGATTATAAACAAGTTTTTACAGGTTTCTGACAATCTTGCCTTTTATGAAGAAAATCCTTATCATACAGTTTTCATATATGAAATTTTGTAAGAAAAACATTTTTTAGCTTTAATATAAGTTTTCGTTTTTAATGAGCAAGGTTCTCTGATTGAGCAAGTTTCTGAAAATTTTGCCTTTTATGAAAAAATGCTTACCATACTATTTTCATATATGAAATTTTGTAGGAAAAACATTTTTTTAGCTTTAAAATAAATTTTAGTTTTTGATGAGCAAGGTGCTCTAGATTGAGCAAATATGCTCTTAATTAATTGAAATTTGATTATAAACAAGTTTTTACAGGTTTCTGACAATCTTGCCTTTTATGAAGAAAATCCTTGTCATACAGTTTTCATATATGGAAATTGTATGATAACCATTCTTTTTCCAAAAAAAGGAACATAGTTTTTTTCATCACCAGACTGTTTTATTTGGTTCAAATAGCCGCAAAAACTAGTTCGAATCTTTTTTCAATGATTTTTTGAAATTGTAAGAAAATTGTATGATTAGCTTTTTTCCATACATTTGATATATGGAATTGTAAGATAAACATTTTCGGTGTAGAGAATTAAAAAATAAGCATTTTTGGTTTATGGAGGTCAACCCGGGAAGTTTTCAGAGTAATTTTAGCAAAAAAAAGATAGATATCTATAGGTTTAACAGATTTACATTTCTTACATTTTGAAGAGAAACCCTAACTTTTAAGAGGCCGTAAAAATTATGCGAGATCACCACCCTCATTTCGGATAATTTTCAAAGCTAAACACAGTATCGCAAACAGACAAGGAAAAGCGAAATACGACCTATTAATTTACAAAATTAATTAAGCTCAGCGGTAGTTACAGTTAATTTTCGACGAACAAATGGGATTTTTGTAGCTCCTTACCAATTTAAATTTAAATGAGCTAGTGTTACAGAGGGCGGTTAATCAAAATAAAATTCTTTAGGGAATTCATTGATCATGCCAACAATAAAAACTGTCCGATAGCAAAGAAACTTAAATTTGATTTGTCAGAATTTAATCTATTTCAGCATGATCATCGACCAAAACTTGAAAATTGATATACGTTAGATCTGGTGATCACAAAATATGAAGTAAAAGATTCAGTAAAAGAATAAAACTTTGTCCTTGATCATTCTCATATAACCTTCTCTTTGATGCGCCAAAATTTTTTTATGAAACCAACACAAAGAAAACAGCGCCGTTTTAAAATGCAACACTTTTCTTTTGATAATACGGCAAACTTACTAATGATCTCCTTCGCCAAATCTGCAGAGGAAGGTAAGGTCCGAACGCTCTTCAGGAAATAGCGGAAAAATGGCAGATAAGCATATGCCCAAAAAAGAAAAAACTTTTTTAACATTTACGAAATCTAGGACGGGGAACTTACAGAGCTTAAAAACAAAGAAAAGCAGAAAAAAGTAGAGCTAAGAAAACTGAAGCGAGATGGGAATAATTTTTTTCTCCGAGAAAAACGAGGAATAAAATATCGAATCGATTTATAATGCAATCTTGTCCTTGCATATACATTTAGCAACTATTGAGTGGCTAAAATGGCAAAGTAAGGAACATCAAAAACTGTAGTATTTCTTTGTCAAATGATAACATTATGTTAGACCAAATGAATGATTTCGGATAAGAGCCCACTTTCAAGTTTCAGAATTTAAGAGAAGTAGGAGTGCATAAAGCGCTGAATTGAGTCTTATCGGCAACTTCATCCGAGGATTCCCGAAACTCTGCATTAGTCAGGACTGCCAACTGTGCTTTTGTAGCAAGTGTGCTTTTGTAGAAAAAAGCTTTCTACTTAAACTTCAGGTTCCTACCGATCTGTTTAAAATCTTGTTTTCTTTAACTAGGTTTTAGAGAGACCAACTTTTATACAGTTATTTGATTACTCATGAAGTAAGGTTCAAAATAATAGATCAAAGGCAATCGGTATATCGCAACAACAACGCCGCTGTAATGGTCTGGCTCACTAATTCTGATGATTTTCTGATAATATTTGAAAAACATCACAATGTTCTTGTCTTAGGACTGAAGCTATGAGCAGCTTTCGTCAAACTTCACTGTAGATTCACGGAGCTCATTTTGATAACAAGAAAGAAGCTGAATGACTCGTCTTAACATCAAATATAGGTTTATTTCAGAAATAGACGCTAAACAGTGCTAAGCAACAGATCGCATTCTGTTGAAAAAATTTTTCAGACTAGTGTGCCACAGGGTCTCTACTTGGACTACTGCTAATTGCATTTTGTCTCAGCGCACTTGGTAAGTTACTTGCAATTACAGCACTTAAGTATCAGATTTAAGCATCTGACAAGACAATCTGCAAGACATTGACAAAAACGAACCCAAAGATATTGCTATAACTAAGCCGACTGATAACATTACCAATCGGTTTAAAATATTATTTCTGGCTCATTATTTCCTGATATAACCAAGGTTAGTAATTCAAAAAAAAAACGCCAATGTTGTAAAACCTGTTCAATGAAGATACGTTTAGCGGTACAACTTTTGAACTAAAGGAGAGCTTGGTTTCTCTCGAGGTAATAATTATCCAAAACCTTAAAAACAATTTTCAAACAACTATGTTTGTAGCTGATGCTATATTCAGTTGCACACAATAGACAGTATAAACAAGAGTAGCCGGTTATTGTGCAAGTAGCACAGAATGTTCCGACCACAGTCTTAAAAAATACAAAATTGTCAAATTGTTTTCTCAAATTGATGTCGTTTTTTTTTGCATGTTCTGAATAAAAAAAATCTGAACGATATAAAAGAACTTTGGCATATTTGAGAGTCATCGTAGAAACGATGAACTGGAAAACAATTTTTGACGAATAAGGACCAAAAAACGAAAAAAAGTTCAAAAATTTTTTCTAAATTTTTGGCGGGAATTTTTTAAATTTCCAAGTTTTTGATTCCCAAAATTGCGCTTAAAATTCTAACAAAAATTACCTTTGCTTGAAGAAAAAGTAAGTTTCACGGCTTTAAATAAGCTTAAATAAGCTATTGCGATTAGTAACTACCTGACTAATCAGCTCGAAGTTAGACCAAAAATGAAAAATTTGAAACCGATTTTTTCTCGACGTTGTGAAAAATTTTTGTGCATTTTTCAAATGTCGTTCGAATTATGACTGAAGGGCTTCATTAAGATATAAGACTCAACCCTGTCCGATGATTGTTTTAGGTAGCTGATTTTGTGTGGAAAACAAAAAGTTGAAAAAAAAACTAAAACACACCTGAATACAAAGTTCCTCCCAATTTTCAATGCTCGGAACAAAAATACATGAGCTCTCATAATGAACAAAAGCTAGCACGAAACCTTATGTTAACGAGCAGATTACTGCACAAGCTTGTCTGCAGGGGCTCCAGATATAATTTTTCAAATATGGGAAAATTCTAAAATGCAGAGTTTCGTTTTGTTTTTCAGTTTCCGAAGTTTCAAAGTAAGACATTATTTGAGCATGAACTTCCTCAGTTACCTATTGAAAGCAGAACTGGTATTAATTTTTGGTAATTGTCAGAAAATATCTTTTTGAACCCAAAAAATGTCCTGTGAACAAATGCTTACTTGAGATGGGGTAGTGATGGGGAGACAAATTAAAATTGCGACAGAGACCACAATGAATTGTCGCTCCATACATTTTTTACTTTCAGAGTGTCATATTGAGGTTAGTTGGCTGTCATGCGTGGAGTCAGGTATTGAAAATTACCGAAAAACATAAGCGTCCAGCCGGTTCCGTTCATGATAGATCAGAAATCGGGTTCGGTTGTGTTAAGTGGCGATGACGTCAAAATTGTGGAAAATTCATGGATTGCTTGTTTCATAGAAAACTATAACTGATCTCAGCAAGTTCAGGTTGTTGCCTATTAATGTGTGAGTCCTTAACGAAGAAAGGAAAGGATGTCCACGTAAGATTGTGTTTGATATCTTAATGAGCTTCTCGATGCTGTGATACTTTTTGTCTCCTGGCAAAACTTTGACGCTGAGTCGTTGAGTGGTTCAGAGTTTGAAGTAAACATGAAGTAAAGTCCGTTTTTGACATGCTGAATTTCAGATAATCGAACTAAGGCTGTAGCTTCTATGTGCCTAAACATTTTTTTATTAAGAATTTTGCCGAAGAAAAGCGATTATCTCTGTCGCCATATGATAAAGTTGCTATTACTATGGTTTGTATTGTAATTTTGTATCTTGTTGTTAGAAATAGTTATCCCAGTCTTCTCTCAGTTCGACCAAAACTTTCTGTTTTCCGCAAATTGAATTACTACTCTGAACAACAGTTACTGGGTATTTTTTTGTTAGCTCCGGTTTAAGTTGATGATGCAATCAATCGGGGCCTCTCAAAGGTTGCAATCAATCGATTTCAAAGGTTTTTATTTACAAAGACTTTTCAAGGAATTTTAACAAAAGGAACCCAAGATTTCTGATAAAAATTTATAAATCAAACAAAAATGAAAATTTGTTCAGTTGAATTTCTAGTATAACAATCATGATCAATTCATGCATGGATCCTGGCCGAGCGTTATCGAACATGGTTCGCTCATTTTAATCGCCCTTGCTCGACTGAGGTCGAATTAAACACCTTAGACAATGGTCAAAAGTGACACCGTACCGTACCGCCAAAACTGAACATATCTAATTATCTGGTGGGGAAAAATGGTACAAAAAAGCTAAAAATCCAGCTTTGTGCCAAAAACATGAGTGATAGGAACAGTTCATAATTTCTTTCCTTATGAAAAATTCAATTTTTACCATTGAAAGAAGTTGACCAGAAACTGAACCGAAAATGCTTCTTTCGAAAACCCGGAAGCCTAAAAATCATCAACAACAGATATCAACAGAAATCGTTCTTGATTTAATCGTGAAAACAAGGATTTCAGCAGCAGTTCTTATTTTAAAATTTAAAAATATTTACTAAACCATGAAGTTAACTAAGCAGTATGTATGTTAACCACCATGCAGTATGTTGTGTATTGAGATTCAAAACTTTTGAAACACCGAGGCAAAGCGGAGCTAGTGGATAGAACTGTGACGACGAAAGCGACAAAATAAACTCAAAAGTTTCTACACAGATGCGAAGCAGATCTTCACGCCACTTGCAATACAACCGAAACATAGAGAAGACTGCTCATATCAGGGCGAAGCGCTGAATGTTCCGACTGCCTTTTAAGGTCTAGGGAGCAGTAATAACTTAAAAGTTTAAATGTAAATAAAATTGGAAAATTGAAAAAAAAACTTTAGATGTTTTGTAAAACATCCCCCACACGCAGGGGCGGATCTAGGATTTTCTCGAGGGGGGGGGGGAGAATTTTCAAAAAAATTTCGAAATTTTTGTCGAGCTTTTTTTAGGTCGACCGAGTTGATTTTTCGAGCTCTCCCTAAGCCTGTTTAGTCCCTATTTTGGCCAAATTTTCTGTGCCGCAGGCAAAATTTTGAAAAAACAGTCCAGAAAAGGCATTTTTAGTCACTTTTTGGAAAATGTTGACCAAAAAATTGCGTTTTTTCGGCGCGCGCTCCCCCTTAAATTTAGTATATATTGGCGCCAAAGACGCCTTTAGAAAAATTTTAGGGTTGGTCGGCCAAAACTGGATTTCTTAAAAGTACCAAAGGGGGGACCCTTTGGGTCGGCAGGGGGTCGAATCCCAGAGTGGAAGGGAGCGTCCGCCCATCCCCCCGCCGCCCCCTCCCTAAATCAGCCCCTGCCCACACGTCATATTAAGAAATCGCTTCGAGTAACAAGTCATTTATGGCAAATAAGATTCCTTGCACCAATATGGAACGATTTCTAAGACGGATTAAATCTCGCTGACGCGTTAAAAGCGCGAAATAAATCGCGCGTTAATTGTCCCAAATTGGTCAAAGTGGCAATCTTTAAACCCCCATAACGTTACAAAAAATGATGACAGGTGAAATATCTTTTCGAACTTAACCTCAAGACAACAATATTTTTCAAATGTTTATAAAAAATCCGTCAAAAATGACTAGTCGAAATTTGTCTGAAAAAAACTCACCCCGAGCACGAATATTCCGTTACTTACGGAACAAAAACACTAGAAGTCGGAAAAAAAAATAGATGATCCGCCGAAATTTTTATTTTTGCTTGTCTCGGTAGAATTTTATTCTGGGGATTAACAACGGAAGTTAACAACAACATTTATGAAAGGGGAAACAAAGCAGACAATCTTTAAGCAGACACAAACAGAACGGAAAGAAAAAACATGATTTTTAAAAATATTTCCAGTCCCCTTCTGAAAATTGAATGCAACAAACAATTGCACTTGCAGCTGCAGAGTAAATTTATTACAGCACAAGCAAAAACTGTTATGTGGCAAATTAGCCGACAAAACTTGAGCCGAAAAAACTTGAGCCGACAATTGACAACTCAATTTTTCTCGGATTGTTTTTTTTCCAACTTCTTTGATACTGAAAAAAATCTGGCCAGAACTCAAACCCCTGCCAGGACTCGAAGAGAAAACAAAAAGCGACTCCAACTCCGGCCAGGACTCGAAAAGAAGAAAGAAAAGAAGAAAAGGATATGTAAAAAAAAGTTGTTGACGGAAAAAATTCTAGTTCCTGATTACAAGACAAGTGTATTCACAGCCTACAGTCAACTGTAAAAGTGTCAATGAGCTCGCAAAAGCTTTAAAGATTAAATCCTCGGGCTTCAGATAATTTATTTTTTTCACCTTGTAGCTCTATGAAAGTTATGATTATCCTACGATTCATTTTTTGTAAATGAAACTGACCAAAACTGAGAAAACTGGATCGATAGATTTTTTTCCGCTATAAATGAAGAAAACTTTGTTCTATTGTTCAAACCAGAATTGATGCAGGTTTCGCTGTACAATTTGAACTTTCATGATTAAAAGGCTATATTTGCCGTCCTCTTAGCAAATGAAAACAAATTGAACTTCTAAAGAAATCCGAAGTCAAGCCGCGAAAATCAAATTTAAACTTAAAATCTAATTCAATGACTTGATCTTGAAAAAAATCATGACAACGTTATACGTGTCATTGTACATTCATCATCGACACTTTAAAAAGATAATGAACTGAAAAGACCAATCGCAAACGTAATTAGTCCGAATTTCGAAGAAAATGATAGAATATTTGTGCTCGGGTGGTTTTTCTCCACTTTTCAACAAAATTACAAAAACAATTTTATCACCTGAAAATCAGTTATATTCTGAGCACAAGTTTGAATAGATATTTTTTTATAATCATTTGTTGAAAGTTATTGGAGTTTTCGTATGTCACGACAAGCATCTAAGAGTCCAGCTAAAGCTGGAGGCACGAGTTTGAAATTGCCTATACGGACAATTAACGCATGAGATATTTCTCGCTATTAGCGCGTGAGCGGATTTTTATTCCGCTCTTAAATTGTTTCAAATTGAATTGAGATCAGGTTTGGTGTTATTATTACATTACTATACGCAAAAAAAAATAATTTTGTACTGGGCATAGCGTGTGTGAGCGAGTTTCAAAAACCCAAAACAAAATTTACCTTTAACACTTTCTCAATGATGTTATCAAAAAACTGTTTTAAAGACGTTCAATGGCAGTCGCATTTTTCAAGACTTTGCCCTGACTCGAGCAGTTTTGTCATAACCTCAACTCAACCGAGCGGTAGAGCCCAAACCTGAACATTCGCATAGTTAACTCTTTTCACACTTTTCATATGTGTACAGGAGAGCAAGTTTTACAGGAGAGCATGAAAAAATAGCCAATCAAAGATTGGAAAAGAGTAATGACCGCAAGTAAACAAAAAAACAAACTGACTTTCTTGAAAAAATCTTTCGAATTTCAAAGAAAAAAATAGATGCCCTTTTAGCTCTCAGCACTTTTTGGAACAATTTATGATTGGTGCTTTTTTGATAACGTGAACCCAACTTGAGAAAACTGGATCAATAGGAAAAGTTTTTATTCCGCTGGGAAATCTTAAAAATAAATTCCACTTTCGAAACTAGAAATCGTTCACGTTTTTTTTGCGCCATTTCTACATTCCTATTTGGAGAGTTCTATTTAGGTCACTTCCAGCAGATGAATTCAGTCGAAATCAAAAAGTGCATTATACCTAAGTGCATCAATATTTTAAGACGTTTTCCTGAAAAAAAAAATCAGCAAGAACTATAATGTGTTTATATTTCTTCATTACCCTTAAAAATAACTATGTAAACCAAAGCTTTCATAGGTCACGATAAACATCTAGGAGCCCAGCTAACGCTGGAGTCCCGAGTTTGACATTGAATTAAAATGCCGTAGAGATGCGTCACGAAAAATGTCATTTCAAAATTTGGACTTTGCTTAAAACCTTAGTTGTTTCTCTACTACAATCAGTACGAAGAGTAAAAAATTGAGATGATCAATTTTCTCAAGAGCTAACTTTTCTCCTACGAAAAGTTAAGGCGTCACTGCTGCGGCAGGAACATTTATCACAACCGGTTCTTTCAACTGAACGTTTCATTCCAGATTTGGTTGCGTAAACTAAAAAAAATCAAAGAATTTCTATGAAAGTAGAAAACTCTAAGAAAAAACGGTTATAAAAAAGTTTCCAAAATCCATATATTTTTTTTCTGTACAAGCAAGTGGTGGCCGCTTAAGCAGAAAATATTCCCACACTCAGGAAACCGGGTTTTTTGATTAAACACCACCTTAAAATTTGGGAGGTGTTTTTCGCGTAAGGCCAAATTTTTTTGAAAACTGTCGCAGTTTCAAAACTTTGACTGGTGTTATGGCCATGATTTTTTTCTTAAGCAAACTGGGCATAGCCGTTTAAAAACGTAGGCTTTCAACACTCTGCTGTTTCGATTAAAGCAATGATATCCGTCTTGGCAGCATAGTTAGCGAGAAAAGTCGAAAAAACGTTCAACAAGCCATAAATTTGACATTTCCGAGAATCAAAGCGAAGCCGCTTATGTAGAAGGAACTCACGCAAACTCTTATTTCGATTGAAGCTTGAATCTCAGATTTGGAAGGGTAGTTCTCGAGAAAAGTCAAATATTTTCAGTAAAAGAAAAACGGTCAAAAATCAAAATTTCTGAGGGCCATAACTTTTGGTGTCAGAAAAATGTGGACGTAGTCACATAAGCAAAAAAAGCTTCCCATAACCCGTTCTTTGAATTGAACCCAAAATCTCAGATATGGCAGATAGTTTTCGATACCATTCAAAAAGTTTAAGAAACGATCAAAAATTGACTTTTCCTAGGGTCAAAAATTGGTCAAAAATTGACAATAAGAATTTGGACGTAGCCACTTTTGCGAAGAGCTTTTCAAAGCCGCTCTATTCATTGAAACCAAAAACTCAATTATGAAAGGGGTCGTTTTCGAGAAAAAAAATCAAAAATATGGGTCAAATATTCCGCAACAGACTTTTGCGAACGCTGTGAATAAAGGGGTCAGGTGAAAAGAGACTCTTGGGGAGTAGGCGGTTTTTCAATTGATACCCCTTCATTGAAAATTAGTTACTGGGAAAAACTAATATTTTTCCAATGAATTACGAAGAAGTTTTACATAACGGAAAAAAAATCAACAAACCGATTGGTAAACATACAACCAACTTGAAAAGTGCAGAGGGGAGTGTTAAAATTGTGTTTTCCTTGAAACGACCCAAAACAAAACTAGTTCGTTAGTCCAATCCTTGTCAGATTTGAACCCAGGACTTTGCCGTCCTAGGCTTATTCGTTAACTTAACCCATGCTAATTTGCCCGGTAAACGCTAAGAATTCATTATGAACCAAGATACAAGTGATTCTATTAAACAAGTTGTTAATCCAAAAAAGTCTAGATTCCGGTTTTATAACGTTCGCTTGCTAATCACAAGTGTAATCACATCAATCTAAGAGTTAAGACTAAACACGAAGCTCCTTATTGCAAAATGAATGTAAGATAAAATGAATTTTCTGGCTAAACGTCCATATATTTGATACAAATGAATTTACAAAAGTAAAACAAAATTTGCTGGCAACATCAACCCTCACATTAGATGAATTTCATCCACAAATCAGATCAATGTTCGGAGGATTGAGCCTGTGCCAAATGACTTGCACAAAGTGAATCTACAACAAATGCGAACTAGCAAAACCAGATGCGACTTCAGTTCTAACTTACAACTGCAGTCAAAGTAAAAGAAGACCATTTTGAAGACCCACGATTTGAATAGAGATGCGAATATTTGTTGTTATAATAAAATATTAAAAGAGTAGCAGCAACTAAGTTAAGATCACAACTTTGTAAAATAGTATTTACAAGTATAGCTAATCGTATTCTCATCAAAACGCTCTCGAGGAGCTGCGAAGAATTTAAAGAGCCAACAAAATGATGCCAGCAATATTATGAACCAGGTTCAAAACAAAACGACCCAAAAACTAATGCTAATCATCATAACATCAAAATGAATCAAAATCGAAACTACTCACTGTTCGAAGCAACAGAATAAATAATAAATAATTTGGCAATTAAATAGGACGGTTGAAAAGCGATGATTATGACAAAATAAAATAAATCTAATTTAGTTGAGTTTCTTTTGAGATGGAGAGAAAAAACTAGCTTGGATGAGAGAGAGAAGAGTTGTCATGGAGAGCAAAGCAAATAGCGTCACCAGCCAAGGTAGGAGGAGGAGGAGGGAAAGAGTGATTAAATCAGGTGAACATTTGTTCAGGACAGGGAGGTTCCACAGGGTGATAGAAGGGGGTTTGTCCTCTTTGCACTGCACTTGGCAACTGATTGGCTACTAGGGGGGCTAGGTTTGAAGAGAATAGAACAGAAAAAGATACATACAAAATAGGAAGAATACTAATTGCAGACATTGCACTATTCGGACGACAACTAAAGTGAGAATGATGAGACAATGTATAGTGAAGTGTACGCAGATTACATTACATTATATTATATTATTGCGACCTATACACATCGTAGCAAGTGATCATGGATAACAGAGGCATCATTGACCCTTCGACCGACAACGACCAGTCATGTCCACCTCTTTGCTATTCGCATACTCGAAGCACCACAGCAACACGAACGAACGCATGGCAGCATGAAAAGTTCAGCGCAAGACGCTTTCGCTTTTGGACCAGCTCAATTTCGTTTTGTTTATGCTGTGACGCTGTCACCATAAGTTGCGTTTGGATCGGATCATTCACTAAATCAGCAAGTGAACTGAGAAGAATCTCCCTCCTCCCTGCAGACACGATCACCATTCAAACTGCAACCACTACTAATTCAAACCACTCATGTCATCATAGGTTGTTGTATTGTCTAATCTGAGTTGTTCTACAACAGCTATCAGCTCCATTCCATTGTACTATTACATTCAGAAACAGTGCAGAGTATGCTCCCACAAGTTAGCTCACTCACTATTTAAATAAATCATAAGTTTGTTACTTCCGACCGCTTTAAGGAGCTATAAGCAAAAACGACAAAATTAAGTTAGCAAAATTTACCAGAAATCACATTGTCTAGTTTTTGATTTATTTTAAACAGCTCGTAGGTCTAAAAGTGTCGGAAGTTTTGAATCAACTGCAATTAAATCAAAGACGAGCTTATTTGGAGAAAAGGAGTGAAGTTTTGATTAAGTTTTGAGGCATGTTTCCATATGAAGCATTTGTTGATCAGCTGAATTGTCCAGTTGATTTGTGATTGGCGAAAGAGAAGTGCATTTCTCTGCTGCATTAGCCTCCTCCTAATACTCTGTGATACTTTGAGCAGTGACACAGTGGTGGTTCTCTTTAAGTGATGAATGACTAAGTGAGTGTGGTGTGTAGTTGTTTGTGTGTTGCGTGGTGCTCTTCACGACAACATGCTCGATAGCGTGTTTGTGTTGGGGTTATTAGCAGGGTTGTAGCAGTCAAACTGTGTCGTCGTCGCTTGGTTCGATCCCCCGTTCACTGCAAAAATATTCATACCATTTGCCGCGTCGGTTCCAGCTGATTCAGATTGATTACTCTGATAGCCCATTTCGCCACTGCCGCCGCTGTTTTCAGGAGCGGATCCGAAGTGCTGCTGCTGTTCCTGTGATCTGTCCAGTGGCTGCATCGCATAGTTGGAGTTTAGTGCAAAATGGCCACCGGGCGGCTGCATCAAGTGGGGATGATGCTGGGCAAACATGGATGTCGGGGGGTTGTGGTACATCTCCGCGCCCGTTGCATAGTTCATCGGGGGTCCCATTGACGGGTGGCCGTAGGCGTGACTAACGGGGGGAAAAGAGTGGAAGTGGGAATGTGGACTTTGCATGATGTGCGGCATGTGACCGTAGCCTCCCAAATATGGATGCGGAGATGAGGAGGGGGAAGTATGTTGAGGCAACTGGGGGGCTGCCCCCATCATATTTGACTGGAAGGATGCCAGTTTGTGTTGCACTTGGTGCGGCGAACTGGATCCGAAGAAGAGATTGTGGTTGGCGTGTTGTTGTCTTTGTTGCTGGTCTGCCACTTGCACGTGCTGCTGGCTACTGTCCCCGCTCGCTCCCACATCTCCCCCTGTCCCTGTTCGCTCCCCGTTCATTCTCATACCCTGCTGGTTGTGTGTAGTGTGAAAAGGTGATTGACTGGACCCTGGCTGGAAAGCAGTGGCGGCCGCCGCCGCTGGTGACGTCTGGCTGTTAGCATAAGGATGATTCAGACTTAGGTGGTGTTGTTGGGCCTGCGTTGACGCGATCAGATGATCTATTGCACTTCTTTCCGTGCCTGGTTCTTGCTTGACATTGCAATTTGCGAGCGTGTTACCCGCACTTTGCGCCGGCGGCGGAGCAAGTGGATCTGGATGAGGTTCCTGTTTCGTGTGAATACCCCCCCGCGAGTCTTTTGGCCCCCCTGGTCTGTTATTGTTATTGGTGGCTGCATTGTTTTGCTGAGTGGCACGGGACTGGGAGGACTGCACATGATTGGCCACCTGATTGCTGGTTATGGTCACTTCTGCTTTAATGAATTCGTCAGCAAATGTTGATGCCTCACTCGCTATTGACAGTTGACCAACTAACGAGTGTCCCGCTGCACCATGCCTTGTTCCCGATTCCCTGCTGCTGCTGTCTCCTCCGCTTTCTCGTTTAAGAGAAGAAGTAGAATTAGAAGAGCTATGCTGATTGGCAGCGGATGCTGACACAATGCACGTATCTTTGGAACTACTATGGCTTACTTTAGTGCTCGATTGGGACTGGGCTTGAGACGAGGCTGTGCCGCCTGACGTTGTGGATCTGGAACCGGCGGCCGTGGTATTGGTTCCAGTAGAACTGGGTCCGTTGGAGGTCGTGCTGGATCCTGAAGCCGAGGTACTCTGTGTTGTTTGGGCTGTAGTTGAGAAGGTGACAGGGATTGGGTTATAAAAATGGGGGAAGAAATGCGCTATTTTGGCTTCTTCTAGTTGTCCTTTAACAATTCCCTCCCAGCCAGCGTTAGCTTTGGGGTTGATGGGGCTAGGGTGCATTATGAATATGACTTCAACGTCTTCTCTGTTGGCCGTTTTCAGCACCAGCTTCGATCTTTCTTCCACAAATCTTCCCACTGCTACAATCTTCTCAATGCCCATCAAGTTCACGATATCCACTAGAGCCTTGTCGCACGCTTGCAGCAGGGGTTCTCTCGCCGACGAGCCTAGACTGGGAGGCGTGATGTTCTTACCAGACATGCCTAGGAACACGAGAGGACAGTAGTTGTACACGTAGCAGTTGTCGAAGAAGGTGTCCGGGTGTCCGGAGATGGACTGGACCAGACTCCAGAAACGGGACCCGGAAACCTCTCGCTGGGGACACTCCAAGCCCCAAATAGGCCTCTTCGGGTGTTCTCTCGCCGGCTTCGTCACCGTCCCTTTCTCCAGCTTCAGGAAGTTCTTCACAAACTGACCGTCTCCAAATGGAATCTAGAGAAAGAGATAGAATAAATTATATTGAACTTATCTTGAACTAAAAAAGCTATTTGAGTAGCACCAGAACGGTCGGTCTGCCTCCAATGCCATTCCATTCTATGTTCTATTTATTCTAATGCGAACTATTGTTCCATCCTACCGTACACCACCTAGCCTACATCTCATTTCTCAATGGCCGCCAGTAGGTCACATGTCTGCCATGGAACCGACCGACCGCTGACTAGTGTAGCATCATCTCCTAATAAAACTGAGCAAGCATAATGCACGGTCGTGAGATCTCGTTTCATTTAAAGCTCCTCTCGGCGTATCAGTTAACCTGCCCCAAGTTAACTGCTATAAAAATTACTTTACTGGTTTAAGTTCGAGACAAAAAATATATTTTGCAAAACAACTGCCTGATGCTATCCGATGAAATAATTCAAAAAGGCAGCCTTTGGTCACGCCGCTACACACTTAGTTTGAAACCTATTTATACATCATCTGCAACTGTCAGACCGGTAAGAGAGCTGGATCGACCATTTGATACGTGCCCAATTCCGTTGATTTATTGAGTCCAAGTTTTTTTTTAAGTTCATCTGAATGAAAAGGGGAAACCATAAGTATAAGAAAAGAAGGAGAGATGATGCATGCAATGTTGCCGCCATTAGTTCGCAGTTGTCTTTCGCTCTAAAAGAAGAAAAGAAGAAGAATATAACTGGTTAGGTTTTACTTGTTCTTATTTTCCATTGCTATCATTAATTCATAATCCATCCAATCGCCAACATTTTCATCTCATTTATTTCTGCTGCTGCTGTGCGTGTGGTGTATGTTTGATTTGGCTGTACTTGTTCTGTTCTATTTTGCCTAGCTGTGCTGAAGTGGCGCTTAACTGTAGCAGATGAGACTAGTGCAATTAAATTTGGAGCTGCTGTGGGTGATTAGTGGAGGGGAGGGGGGAGGGAGGAGGGGGTGTTGGTTATGGTTTGTGGTATTATGGATGATGGGTTGGTTATGATTGGGATTTGCTGAGGAGGCAGGCCATGTGGTCACGTGGTGCTGAAGCTGAAGAGAAAGAATACACAAGCAGAACAGAACAAACACAACACAACACCCAAATACAAACTGCGAACGAACGAAACAGAAAAGTAGTAGTTATAGTAGTAATAGCAAGCAGAAAGAACATGGAGAAACGAAAGGGGCAAATTCAGCCTGTTATCGATGACGCTGCTCCTGGTTGTCCCTTTCCTTATTCCTCCTTCATATTTACCCACACTCTCTCGCTCTCTTTTCCCTACCCCGCTACAACACTCTTACTGGTATTTTATATAGGGCGGGTCGGCCAGCGTTCGACTGTAATATTAAGTTGCTACACTACACTGCTGCACTATTCTGCGCTCATTATTAGAACAAACAACGGATCAGAATTGAACTTGGGATTGATTTAACCGCAAAAATATCAGTGTTGCTTCTATGCGCTCGCAAAATAATGAGCGAACAAGGAAGCAGTCTGAAAATAGAACTGGAAAATCTTGTAAGCCAAAAAAACGCAAGTAGGGTACTCGGTTGCTGTCTAAGTAGCACAGGAAATTACGACGACAATTTCTTTGTAGATATTTCAAAAAGTAATAGTTTTTTCACGCAGAACAGAACTCATATCAGGTAATAATTGATCAGTTAGAGCATAAAACTAAAAAAAAAAGATTTAAAAGGAAAACGCACTGTCATCAAAATCCTTTGATACATTTAGGAAAACAAATGAAACCGATTTATTTTCGTTCGAAAATTTGTCAGGGCTTTTGACTTCTTAACGATTCCAGTTGACTGGATTTATTTCTGAACAAATCCTGACTTAAGAAAATTTTAATTTAACTATATAAGTTTGAAGAAGTTTATTGAAAAAAGGGCAAGTAGCACAGAATGTCCTGATAACAAAAGCGCTGCAAAATTAAACATAAGCAAAGCGGAGCTTCGTAAGCTTTGCGATA
The DNA here is from genome assembly GCF_963678635.1 of Symsagittifera roscoffensis. Taxonomy (NCBI): domain Eukaryota; kingdom Metazoa; phylum Xenacoelomorpha; order Acoela; family Convolutidae; genus Symsagittifera; species Symsagittifera roscoffensis. The sequence goes on from NC_087065.1 coordinate 51,269,095, forward strand.
CAACACAAATATATCAAAGCAAGATAGAGGATAGAAAAGCGACAGAAGCCACTCAGCCAAAAAAAAATCAAAAAGTCACAGAAACTAATAAAACATGTTCGAGTCAGTCGGAAGAGTTGGAAAAGATTGACGAACGTTTTTGTTTAAATGTTTTTTTTTTTAAAACTTCAACTTTCGAACTTTAAAGAAAAAACATAAGCCCTTAAAGCTCTCCAAATTTCTCGAACATTTTGTGATAAGTATTTTTTTTTCGAAAAAGAAAAAACAAACCCAATTTGAGAAAACTCGATCTACAGGTAAAATTTTTATTTCACTGGGAAATCTGATAATTAAATTCCATTTTCGAAATTAGAACTCGATCACGTTTTTCGTGACTTATACATTTTACTGTTTTTCTCCTTTTTTAACACAAGATATGAAGTGAACTGAATGAGAAATCGTAAGTCAAACAGCGAAAAAATTAAAGATGAGAGTAAATAAACTTAAAACTTTTTCCTGAAAAAAAGCTAAAATTCACCAAGACCAATATGAGAGTGCTCACTACGTTCATTACTCTAAAAAATATTCGAAATCAAGGCTTTTTAAATTATAACCAGCAGAAATAAATCAAACAAAAAACTGCTATAAAGTAAATTGCGAACAGCAAAAAATCAACTACAATGTGGCAACTAAGCCGACAAAACATAACTAGACAGATAATAAGCCGACAATTTTGAAACAGAAAACTTCCCATTTGAAAAAAAAATCCAGTCAGATTCAAACTCACGACATTAAAGGTCCCAGGCGTATGCTTTACCTTCAGATCACGTAGGTCACAGACGCAAGAAATTTGAATTCATTGTTAATTAAACCTAAATTTACAATTTCTAATTTTGACCATTCTGTGAACTAAGTAATATAAGGGAAAATAAGTCTAGTCAGCGGCAAACATACTGGCTATCGTGAACATACTGGCTATCGTAAGCCTAGAGAAAACTCTACGAAGTCAAAACTTGTCAAAATACAATTTACAGAACGACTTTCAGTTAAAAAGAAAATCGTGAAATCAGAAGAATATCATTCATTGTGATTTGAATTAAACAGTACGCAGGCAAACGATATCCTACTATTTCAAGTTTTATTAGAAAAGTTGTCAATTTCAATACAGAGGTGAAGCGGAACTTCGGATAATTAGCGTTACAACAGAAACATCGAAATACAAGATGAAGAGAAAGAAAGAGACGGAAGTCGATTTTTTTTGAAAAATTACGTTTTAAAGAATACTTGAATAATCAAAAACAAATTGAATATAAGCAAAAACAATCTAAGCAACTTTTTGGTGGAGTTTCTTTTCCTTTAAACAAGCGAAATGAACTAATCAAAATTTCATTTGCGAATAATCTAATCGGAGCAACTTTTTCACAGAGGAAAAGCACCATTTGCGATACCACATAAAAACAACACTCCAAACCCGCAGCCAGAAAAAAAGCAAAGCTAATAACTTGAAAAAATAGCCAAAACAAGATTCGAAAAGTGCAAGCGAACAAGTAAACCGAAAAAAAAAATGATTGAAAACTTTTTATCATTTTTGAATTCTCGAGTAAAAAATAAGATCAAGTTTAAAAAATTTGAACTTCAAAATGCGCCGAGAGCATAAAACTGCAATTTGCATTTTTTTTAAAAATGCAACAATTTCATATGCAAAATTATCAAATTCATAAATGGGCTTCACAATCCAGCTTAATTAATCATAAAATGTCACTCTTTTTTCGCTATCTTATTGTAAGTTTAATGAAAAATTTTGAAATACCAAAACGCCAAATTCAAAAAAATTGAGCAACAATATTAGGATGGTAGGCCACATCTACATCAGCTGGTAGTAACCTGACATCAGCCCACCAAACCGTCGACAAACTCAAATATTGACAAGTAAGTTTTTTGGAATTTAACTTTTGAAAATTTTCTAGAAAAAATAAAAACGTCATATCTAAGAAAACAAAAGGCGTTGATCTGTCATATTTGGCCTGCAGATAAACATCCTGAGAAAACTTTGAGAGCACCCCAACATAATGTTAAACAATTCAAACTTTGTAAGTTTTTAAGATCTAAGTTTTTTAAAAATATTTTGAAAAACTATAAAAACGTCATGTCGGAAACTAAAAAGATTTGAGCAGTCAAAATTTGAGGCGAGAATTGCACACCTTGAAAGTACCCTGACAACACTCAACTTTAGGGTTGAGAATTTCAACTTATATAATTTTTTCATATCTAAGTTCTTTGAGTACTTTTAAAAAACACGAAAAACGTCATCTCTCGGAAACTAAATGAATTCGAGCAGTCATCTTTTGAGGCCAGATTTGCAATCCCTGAAAGTTCCCGGAAAATACCGAACTACAGAGCTGAGAACTTCAAATTTTGGGGAATCTAAGTTTCATGAAAACTTCCGAAAGGTTTGGGTTTGACCTAAAACGAAACCCTCGGAGGAACCCAATATTGGGATACTAATTTTGGTGAAAAAAACAAGGAATTTAGGATAGAAAATAAAAAAAAAACTAAAGCATTGCAAAATAAGATATAGCTTGGGGATGAAAAAATTCTTTATTATATATATGATTCCGTTAAGAAATCTACCGAACCTCAAAGTCATTCATAGGTTTTCGCGCCATTTCTTATTTCGTAAAAAAGAGCGTTATATCTTCCTTATAGTGAATGAATTTGAATTGAAAAAAAAATCAAGTCAAATCACTGAAGATCAAAATTTTGCGTCATCGAACTTTAGGATTTCCTGAAAAAATAGAAAGAAAAATCATCACGACCTATATAAGGTCTTCACACAAGCAAAAAAGTGACAAAAAGTGGCTTTAGACAGGCAAAAAGCGAGCTAAGGAAAAAAGCACGTATGCCTTTAAAAACGAAGGTTTCTGCAATCAAACCTCGAGACTAAGAAACTCACGTCCTCGCATCTGTGCTACTGACGCTCAAAGAACTGAAACACTAGCCACAAACAAAGCAGAGAACAAATGCTATGAAATTTCCATTGCTACAGATCGTGATTATAGCGAAAGTGGCACCAAATAATTGAACACTTTTAATGAACACTTTTATTTGCGAGTTAGGTTGGAAAAAAAGAAGTTCGTACTAACACACAAACGCGAGCAAGCTCTCCAGTGTAAGCACTCCTATTTGAAGGCCAGCCGTTTAGAAAAAAAATTATAAGCAAATACTACGAATTTTCAAAAATCGGCGCCAGATAGCTAAAGCTGTTCTCTTTCGTTTTGACACAAAAAGGTGAGCCAAACTGTATCACAGATTAGTTCTTACGCCATTCTGAGCCATTCCAAAGGGACCAGGGTTCATTCCGAGAAAGAGGACCCTTTTCGGTTTCGAGCCCCACTTGAGAACAAATGTCTGGTGTATTTGTCTGGCATAGTCCAGTGGGTTGTAGATGTACATTACGGGGTCGCTCAGTCGTAAATTTAGAAGCGAGAAGCAGAGTCTGCTCTCAATTTCCAGCACACGCGTTGCAAAGTCCTTCACACCGCCCCTCTCTTCTAGAAGCTCATCGCAATTGGCCAGCACAATCTTGCTGAGATCGTCAGGCTCTTTCATGTCACACACGTCGCCTAACGTGATCACTTCATTCGTCTGCATCTGGGCAAACACCGCACCCCCCGCCCCTCCTCCACCCCCTCCCCCGGACCCGCTCGACTTCCTCCCGGGTTTGATGAACTCATCTCGGAAGAAGGGAGGCGCATTTGGCCCGTTGGAAAGCTGGTGATACGTGTGATATGGCGACGGGGGGTGCCCCCCGCTCCTGAAGTCGAAGTACGGAGACGGAGGGTACCTGTTAATGAAATATGTTACACATTACTCAACCTACAACCTAGTACAAGGAAGAAAAATTGCATCAACTGATACAATTTTAACGCATAAAACCCCTTTGAGTACTTGAAAAATACTTTGAACTTGGCCCGACAGCAGATGACCGTTTATGTGAGCGCGGATACAAAACTAATCAATAAACACTTGATAAGATAGTGAAAAGATAGGACCGAAGAAAAACTAGCCTGTAAGGGAAGCCCATGCGCATGAGGGAGGCGGGACCGAGTCCGTGGGCGGCTGCTGCGGCCGCTGCCTGTGGGTGGAACTGGGAGGGGTGGGGCACCATGGATGACATCATCTGATGAGTTGGAAGACCTGTGTGCAGGTAGTGAGGCGGCGGGGGACCATGTGCGTGAGCAAATATGACTGGACTTAGCGGCCTACTCGCTTGATTGGCCAGACTCTGTGGTGAGTACAGGGGAGTGCCGCCTCCGGCCGCTGCAGAAGCGTACCGGTTAAGGGCAGCTGAAGATACATCGCCTCCAGCAGCAGAACCTATGGGAGATGGTGTGAGGTAATTTCTAGGCGAGCCGGTCATTGGTGGGTAATTTGCAGTTAGCTGTGAGACGTTCGGCAGCGGCTGTCCGCCCATCGCGGCCGAGTGCACGTGACTACCCATGTCGTTGTGTTGCGACTGCTGAGAGTGTGGGGGCTGTTGAGCCAGCATGGCCGCCGCATTAGGTGTCAGAGGATGGCCGGGCGTGGAAGAGTGTTGCGTGAATGGTGAGACTGCGTTGAAGGGGTCTGAGTGGGGTGTCTGCTGCTGCTGGCTCGAGTAGTGACCAGGTGGAGGAGGAGCCAGCTGTCCGGCAGCAGTGGCAACTCCCCCACACGCCAGATCGTTCGTGCGTACCACACTTTGGTCGAATGCTGAGGGATCCAGGGGATGTTGTTGGGGCTGAAGAGCCTGATGATACGCCTCTAGAGACGAGGCCGCAGCGGCCACACTCATGGGAGAGCTAGAGATTGAGCCGTTCTCACAGTAAGGACTGCCCGGACTTTTATTCACAAAAGGACTTGGGGCGTATGCTAATCGTTTGGCTTCTGGCATGTACTCTGTCGGGTCGTCTGGGGGTGTCTGTTTAAACATGTGCGCCACAGATGAGAGGACATTTGGGTTGTGAAGCGGCGGCAGCTGGTGGTGTTGCTGGGGTGTATGCGGTTGTTGGTTAGTGCCATTGTCCTGAAGCTGTTCTACGCCGAGTGCAGCGGCCGCCGCCTGCTGCTGATGATGGAAGTCTGCAGCCGATATGAGCGAAGAGCCCAGCTCACCTATGCTCATGTCCCCGTTGTTCCAAGTACTTTGACTCGGGAACATTGCTCCTCCTGGGTGAAACACTACCTAAAACCACACGCCTAACACTCCACAACACAAGAGTCAATCTTCACTACAATAACTTGCTACTCAATTTCTTAAAAGCACTAAGTTAAAAAGCACAGAACTTTCCATTCAGTTTTTCAGAAAAAAAACCCATTCAATATTCACTAACCATTTATCTGTTTGCATGCAGCATATCATTTCCATTCCAGGCCAGCTGTGGTTTTTGAAAACATTTTATTCTGAAATTAAGAACGTTTGACCTAATTTGAATTTCTATATTTCTCCGATATTTTTCAACCAAGCAATAAAGATGGCATATAAGGTATTTGATATTCTCTCCATCAACAGTTTAACCATTTTTTTTTCACACAGGCGAATTTGAGCTTCGCACGACTTGCGATGCAACAGGATTAAACGCAGAGGCTAAGCTGCGCTTCGCAAACACTTGCAATAACACGACCAAAAAGCAGCTCTATCAAGTGAAATAAGAAAAAGTAGAAACAAGCCTCGAATTAGCAAAAACTTAGCTACGTGTAATACTCGAATCTGCGACCTACTTCAATCAAGGGATTTTGAGTCTTACACACTTTCCTTTCAGCAACGCAAACTTAACAACCGACAAACACTAGTCACAAAAAAGCAGCTACATATGCTAAAACATTCAGCAAAAGTGGCACTAAATACAAATAGACTCAATTTTGCATGTAATAATTTGGAATGAAGACAAACTGATGAAGACAAACTTACAAACTGAAGACATCCACACTAAGTTTGTATGTAACAAATCGCAAAGCATAAAGCCATATTATGTATAAATTATGCATTCAAAAAATTGCGAGATATATTGAGTTAGAAAATTTCTGAAATCGAGTTTTCATTAATGTTAAGTTGTGTGAAACTTGTTTGAAACAGATCACTTTTTTCGGTTTATTTGATGAATTAAAAATGCATCAATTGTGTTAACTTATTATTAATCGAATATCAAAGCACATGCTATCAAAAAGCGGTAAAAGTACCCCACCATTACTGGGGTGCCGCACCAGTATTTGAGACTTAGGTTGGAAAAAAGAAGGTTCACATGTTACTAATAAGCTTCGCAAGTGTAAACAGCATGGCCCTCAAGAAGTAGCAGATAAGTTTCAACGAAGAAATTAAAAAAGGAGATAGATTTTTCATGATTGCATTATTTAAGTTTTTAGCAGAGTTTCTTGTGTAGTTGGTTTCGTTCATTCAAAAAAGGTGACTTTTTCGTGCACATTGAACAAAGCAAATATTTTCGATAAATTTTCAACAAAGTAACAAAATTTCCGCAAGAAGTTTTGCGACTTAAGTACTACCAGTAGTGGTATTCATAAAGATTTTAAAAAAGGAAGCTGAATCTAGAATCTAGCGAAAGTTCGTGATACGGGATCTAAGTCGACAAAAATAAACAGACGGACAAAAAAAACAGACGGACGAAAATCTTGTGTAACCATTGAATGGATAAAAGTATCAAAAAAATCAATACATCCGGCAAGTAAGCCGACAAAAATTTGGGACGAATTCCATGAAGGCGTAAAAAAATTTAATTCCGAGGAAGTTCCCACAAACAAACATTGCACCCAGTAGTTAAATTTGAATTTTCATGAAAATAATCATGTCAGTAGCACATCAACTTCAGTCAAGTGATTCAGCAGCATCTCAATAGCAAACGATTCAACTGATTTTGTTGCACTAGTTGCAAACCCAAAAAGGGTATATTCCGATTTGATACGGCATGAAAACCACAATTGGGCCTGTTCAATTGTTATGCTCTATTTTATTTCAAACATAAGCCACCAAAAAAGCGAGAAAAACCATGCGCTAAAAAAACGCGAGCAGTTAAAGTCCAATAACATGCAGCAAATTGCCCCCATCTTGAGCCTATTCTGTGCGAAATGGATTGAAAAAAAAATGCAGAAATAAATCAGCAGAATTAAATCAAAATACTTAAAGCAACTACAATGTAAATCTCGAACAGCAGACAAAAAAACTCTAAGATGAGGCAACTAAGCAGAAAAAACATAAGCAGACAAATATTAAGCTGACAATTATGAGTGAAACGGAATGTGTCCCGTTCGAAAAAAAACAGGTCCTGTCAGACTTGACCCAAAGACCATTGCCGTCAAACCACAGATTCCAGAAAATGAATTTATTATAAACTGGACCTAACTTTACCAATTTTATTTTTGACCATTCAGTGAAAGAAATGGATAATGGGAGAAGAGTCTAGAAACCGGCTGCAAACCTTATTGGAAAACATACTGGGGCATGTTCCTGAGTGATCACCATCATGATCACCAATAATTTTTTAGAATGTTTAACCCAAGTACCCCCTTTGAGTTCAAACCGAATGCTTTGATCTTCAGTCAGACCGTCCTTTTAACTATGAGCAAAAACTCAACACCCATAATTGAAACAAAAATTGAGCACGTAGGCCCGGAATTTCGACCAATTACCATTGCACTAGCAAGAGTAGTATAGAATTTTGCGTACCTCGAGGGTTCCCAAACCTATGTCAGTCCATTTTATTGTTTCCAATAACAACCCTTCTGAAAAGCAAACAAAAATGAAAACTCTTGATTGGAGGGGTTGAGATTGGGCTAGGTCTACTGCGAGGTAAACTTTGAGGATTCAGACACTGTTTTGAAATATATATTGCAAAATTCGTTCAGAACTCTTTACTTGTAAATGTTTACACGGAGGCGAAGCTGAGCTTCGCGCCACTTGCGATACAAAATATGAAAGCCGTTAGGTCGAAAAACAAATTCGAAAATACCGAAAAAGCTAGATCTATCAAAATGAATAAGGCTACTTTTGAAACAAAACAATCAAGACAATAGAATGTAAAATTGATATCAATAGAAAATTCACCAAGCGATACCAAAGCCGAAAAGACCTTAGAAGAAACCCGTTAAGCTGAAAAAAAATTCAACAAGACTTCTAAAAGTTTATTAAGTCCCCCTCACCGTGGGAACACACACACACATACAAAAACATTTTCGCTCCTCAAAAGACACAATATAATGACCTTAAGCCGATCTTAAATAGGCCAAATCTTATTGCACCGAAAAAAAAAATTAATTCAAAAGCCAGTAAATATTCAAAAAACATTAAAACTACTAAAAAGTTATTTACTCCCTCTCACCTTCAAAAACAAAAAAAAACTTCTTTTCTCGCCAATCGACGCAATATGAGGCCACTAAGCCGATATAATATAAGCCAAAACCTATTAAGCCAAAAGGAAAATCATGAAATTTTAGCAAAATTACAATCGACCATTGGTTAAACGACAAAAATTTTTCGAACAAGACAGAGATTGGAAATCCTAAACACAAAATCTATTTGTAGCGGTAAAATGTTTGCTATGAGGGTTCAAGGAAATGAGTCCAGATGAAAAGGTCATAAGTCCTTCACAAAAATGACTCCTGTGAACTAAGTTGTTTACGGCGATAACCGCAAGGATTAAGAGATAAAATTCAGGCAAGAAAAACATCTAAAACAAATATGCATTCAAACGTTTTTTACTCTGCGCAAAATTTTTTTGATGTGCCTTCAAAATCGAAAATCTTTCAAACAAATTTTCGGACAAACTACTAATCTAATATAGTCAAATATTAGCAAGATCAAAATATAGCAAAATATATAGAACATTGAGCATCCAGTTTGTTAAAACGGATCTTTAGAATGTTGACTTCTCATTCGTCGTTAAAACCTCAGGTTGCCTAGGGTTATGACAAACAAACCCAACACATTCTATTCTCCGCAAAACACTCTCAATCGGTCCTTGCTTGAAGTAACCAGGTCGGAATTCGTTGTAGTCGCACATCGGTATCAACCATCTCAGAATAACAAAACATTCCCGTAGATCATTCTGTAAAATTAATTGTATTTGAGCAAAATACAATTCTTCGTTTTGACTGTCAGCCACGCTGACGACGTCTTCAATTTGTAAATATTCGCCTCTATGGAAAACTGGGGTATGCACATTCATAAACGAAACATTTTTGTTACAACCTTTATCGTTCAGTTTTTTGAAATTTGCGTTTGCCTTCCTTTTTGAAGCGCCAGTTTTAGCAACGCTTAGCATATTCTTACTACCTGAGACAACCATGGCAAAACTGAAACATTGGAAGATAAGAATGCTTCGAAACTAGAAATCTGCATTACAATTAGCTGAATCTGATAAAAGAATCTGTTTCAGTTCAATTTCTTGATGAACTTGCTAATTCAGTTGATCGATTACGTTAAAATTGTGAATTAAACAAACGTTTTCGCATATTTTCAGTGCACCTTCAAGTTTAAACATCTAACTTCTAATTATAGAAAGATCAAAAATCATGAAAAGTGTCAAACACGCTATTCACAAAAACTTATAAATCAAAATACTGCAATTGTATTAAGTCCTGGCTTCTCCTGTCTAATAAGCAGCGCTTCTAACGTTGATAACTTAATGTTGCTTAAAGCCTTGTTGAACCATTCACCGGAAAGAACATAACGACGGAGAGTAAGGTTAAATCCTATAACTATCGGCTAGCGTCAAGATAGAAATTTGCGTGCTTTCAATCGTTTCTACAAGAGCGAATTCAAAGTGGTCTTTCGTAACATCGGTTCGACGAACCTGTTACTGCTTGAAGGCTATTAATTATATGCAGATTCAGTGAGCTCATGGCTGGGTCTCGGCAACCCCAGACCACAGGCTTAATTATAAGCAGAATCAGTGAGCTCATGGCCCCCGGACCCCTGAGTACGAGATCACTGACGGACTGTGACATTCGACTAGAATGGACAAAAATGCAGATGCAACAATTTCGAGTGTTTAGCAGCGAACCTTCCGAATTGGCGGTTTTGAAGGATTAAGAGCGTTATTCAGACGATTAGACAAATCGTGAGGACTGAAGGATTCGGAAATTCCTAAATTAAAAAAAAAATTGAATTGATGACGTAATAATTCTAAGAAACGTCAAAAACGGCCAATTTGGAGAAAAGCCGAAATAGATACACAACAACAATAATTGCGACAACGACCACAACGAAAAAATTGAGAATCGGAATCAGAAAAAGGTAGAAGTAGCAGAGACAGCTCCGAGTTGCAACTATTGTGCCGCTACAATAGTTGCAAGGCCTTTGCGAACAACGGTGAAGGGTATAAGACAGCCTTCCGGAAGGAAAATAGAGGTCTTACTTCCTCAGATTCAAGAATCCGGAGGGGTCTCGGGACTGGAACTCATATCTTTTTACACAAACTTTTAGCTTCCCTATTATGCCCTGAGTTGAATTTAATTAACATCTGAATTCATTGTGCTAGGATGAGGAGCTAGGAGTTGGGGGAAGGGTTGATCCATCTTCGATGGAGATGATGATTTTTATCTACTAAGCAAAAACAATAATATTTCAATAAATAGTAGTAGCCGTGTTTTTAGGAGTGACCTCGTGGTCTGAGGATACTAAGACCCAGCCATGACCTCACTATTTCTGGATGTAATTAAGTTAATTAGAGCGTTCTGGTCGAAGCCGGAAAGCAGTAACGTTTTTGTCGACCCGATGTTGAAAAGATCACCAAAAGAACTGGCTTGGCAGAGACTGTGAAGAGCATGTAGAGCTCTGTTTAGACGTTGGCCAGTCGTCTTAGAACCTAGCTTTATTTTCCGTCGATATGTATCTTCCGGGCGAATGTTACATAGATGTTTTTATGGCGCTCCTGGGTGTAATTTTTTTAACATCATGACCGGCAGAACCGTTAACGAGCACTCCGCGCCGAGCCATTGCTCACATTAACGCCCTTAATAGGCCAAAACCGCCGGGGCGGAAGGGTAGTTCGGAACGCGGAAGCCTTCCGGATTACCGTGAATAGCTTTTTAACCTAGTTAAGACCTAAAATTGAGAAATCAGGAAGGGTGGGGTGATCGGCCATCCCCTCGTTCCCTGAGAGGTTTGTGACCAAAAACACCTCAGAAATCATCCCCCCAGACAAGATGTGATCCGACCCTCCCGTTTGTTGTTGACAGATTTATTGTTGTTACAGGCATTTATATCAAACAGGATTGTTACGATCATTTTTGTAGCCCGTTTGTGAGGCTTGTACTGTAGGGTTGTTTGAGTATTTAAGCACGTTAGTGCTAATTTGCGCTCAATCCGGAAGGGTCTGCTGATTTGCGCTCAATCCGGAGGGGTCTTGGGAGAAGACTGATCCGGCAAGCAGTACAAAGAGCGACAAGAAAGGGCTCAACGACAACAACAATCGACTGTTGGGTATCGTTAACAAGTTTTGTATCCCTTTTGGTACAAAAAGTAAGATAGTAATCTGTGGGGGGCTCGACAGTGCTGCACTGTAGTGACCCTTCACCGAGCAGCAAATATCCGAGTTAAGCACCTTAATTCGGATATTGAAGAAACCCGGAGGGGTATAGTATACTAAAATTTTTACTTTTATAGCCCATATTAATAACCCTATATCGTTTTTGAATGAAAAAACAACGAAAACAGACCGGTTTTTAGGGTCAAAACAGCGATATTTTGATCCCCCCACAAGTCGCGATTTTTGTCATATCGATAATTTTTGAAACGGAAAAATAAGCTAAATTGTTTGCGTTACATCGTAATTTCACTACTAGAGTAGGTAGAACTAGTTAAGTTTAGTTCGGAAGTGATTGGAACTATTTTGGTACCAAAAACCGAATTTTCGTGATTTTTGAGAAAACGGACCACTAAAAAATCAGAAAATTTTTTGAAATTTTTGAAATAGGACAGTAAAAATAGTTGTTCGGACAACGTCCACTACTGAATCTACAGGCTATGAAAACCTTCCGGGTTACAGAAAAATCGATTTAACTTGTTTGATTCAGTGGATTCATCAATCCGGAGTGGTCAAAATAGCATAGTTTTTTGTAAATTTTTTCAACTAAAACGTTTTAGATCGGGTTTTTTGAATTGAACTAGAAGAGTATAGGCCTTCTGAGCTCGGATCAATCATTTTTAGGTCAAAAAGAACAGAATTGCGGAAAAAGTTAGGCGGAACCTATAAGAGAGAGAAATTTCTTGACTTTAGAAAAAAGACGTTTAGGCTAATAACTTTTGAAACTATTGAACAGATCCAGTTGATCTTGGTACCAATAGATCAGAAATTAGCTTAGCTTACTAAAAGGGACAAAATTATTTGAAAAAATAAGCGTGAAAATTTTTTGAGATTGTTTTTAGCAAATTCAACAATTCGCGAGGGTAGACCGCTCACGTTTTATAATTTTTTTTTTGGAAAGCCCTTACACCCCTACCAAAGGGTAGAAAGGGTTGAATAAGGCAATTGTACGCTGTTCTAGAAGAATAGGGAAGCTTAAAGGCACCAGAAAACCTTAATAGAGCCGAAATTAGGCTAGCGATAAGACCCTTCACCGCTAGCGTGAATTGTCAAATAAGAGGCTTAACTTCAATCCGGAAGGGTCTAGGCAAGGACCACATACCATTCCTAGTTGATACAAACAGCATAATAGCATAGGAGAACGTACCCGGAGGGGTATAGGTTGAAAATCAAGGAAGTCTTAGAAAAGCTATTTTTACAAAAGCGGAGGGGTCAAAATTTTTTTTTCTCCTAAATTCGGAGGGGTCCCAATCCGGAGGGGTCTTGTTTTCACGAAACCGGAGGGGTCCTAAACCGGAGGGGTGTCAATTTTGCCAATCTGGAGGGGTCCTATTTTTGCCAATGCGGAGGGATACTGTTTTTGTCAACCGGAGGGTACCATTTTGTTTAAGGACTTAAGTAAACAGAAGAAAAGATAATAGTGAGGGGAGTTAGGTTATCAGGAGACAGACTAGGAGCCGGTGACTGCACTGGAACTTGCCTTTAAAGAAAAAGACCAGACCAAAACAAAACAGGTCCAAACTCGGATATTCGCGACACAAAGTCTAAATTAAAAAAGAGTGTGTAACTCATTGGTGTGGGTTGAAATCCAAAACGTTTTTGAGAAAAGTGACTGCACTGAGGATTTTATTAGGTCTAGCTCGGGCAGTCCGAAGGCAAATAGGTAACACAGTACTCGGTGGGTGCAATAGACGCCCACTTGAGAAAATTACTGCCTTCAAGTTTTGTCTGTTTGGTGCAGCACCGAGCAGGGAAAGCTCTTTCTTTATAAAACAAGTTCGACTATTGTACTGCGACCGTCTAAAAGTACAATACACATACGTTTTTCATAAAATTATTCTTATTTTGTTATATCTGGTTTTAAATCAACAATTTGTGCTTAATTGGGTAGTGAATACACTATCTTTTAAATTGACTGACATCATCATACTGTGCTAGTTCTCAAATCTTACGACTAATAATCGATTATTGTGAAATAAATTGTGAATACACTCTACCGTGATAACATGCAAAGATTCGTGGTCACTATTTAATAGAACTTTTTGGATTTTATTGTGTTGTGTTATTATTATCGATAGTCAAAATCAAACTAGAAGGTCAGATCAAATCGATAGTCAAAATCAAACGATAGTCAAACACTAGCAATCGAATTGAGTGTATAGGCATTAAGAAGTGATAAATTGAGAATGACTCTAGACAAGTCAAGAATACCTAAACGAGGTAATAGCTCTAGGGAATTCATACCTAAAAAGCAAAGAAGAGCAATGACCGACCCTTTTGTGAAACGGATCGCGCGAGACCGGACCGACAAAGGGGAGACGGTTTCAGGCAGAATGGTTGAAACCAGGGGTCAGAAGTCCTCAGAAGAGCGGAAAGCTATGTTAGAAGTGGAGGCCCATAGGTACCAGGCCACGAATGAGAACCAGGAAATACATGGACCGGAGGGGAGAGACAGAAGGCTGGCGAGTGAATCTACTCCGGTAGAACATGGCCAAGATTTTGCCACTTCCACCGGGACACTGGACCGAGAGGAGATGTCGGAACTGTCCGAAATCTCTACTGAAATTGTGGCAACTAGAAAATCTCCAACAGACAACACCATGATGGCAGCCGGGACGGAGAAACAGACAACGTCCTCATCATTCTCAGAAAGATTGAAGAACACTTTCGGAAACATCTTTCCATTCACCATGGGAGTGGGCACAGGAAATGAAGGAGAATCCCAAGAGGAAGAAGAGGACGAAGACGAGCAAGTGGACTTTGGACCTCAAGTCAGCCTCAATAGTTCGACCCAGGAGAATGAGGCATACGTCGAAAGAGAGACTGGAACCAGGGACAAATTCGGTGTGGTGAGAACGATAAGCAAAGACGCAAACACACCAGGCCAGTCGAGAGGCTTTGCGAGTATGACAAATTCAGAGACGCGAACTGGGGAGAATAGAAACAAAGGGCTAGGCAAGTTATCGGCGGATCCTGAGGTGGATAATGAAAAGACGTCGAGGCAGAGAATCAAAGCCCGAATCTCGACCAACACGAAGCTACCTGTGATCGACAGGGTGACACCGCCACTAGTGAGGCCACTAGTGGAAAACGGGGCATCCTTAGAAGAAGCCTTGAACAACATGATGGGCAGTATAGGAGAACAAAATGAACAGATGTTCATAAGAATGAGTGAACTAGAAAGAGCAGTCCACATTGAAAGAGAAAGTCTGCGGGAAGAAATAAACCGCAATAGACAAGAAGTTGGTAGGAGCGAAAAACGCTTGAAGGAAAGAACGGACGAGCACATAGCGAAAAACTTGTCGCGAATGACAAGAGAAGCGGAACAGAGAGAATTACGCCTAAGAGACGACATGGAGAAGTTAAGAATTCAGCAAGTGCAGTCTCTTGGGACTCTTGAGACAAAGATAGATGCGATGATGGAGAGGCGAACTCAGGCTATCATGGAGCAAGAGTGGACCAAAAGAAGGGGAACCGAACTCGGGAGGTCCCAGCAGGGAGCCGAAGGTGAACTTCAATGACCATCAAAGGAGGAGGACATATGGATCCACTAGAGGTTGGGGCAGTTCATCAGGCTATGCCACAAGGGATAATAGAACATGGGGCCCAAACAGTAGAGCAAGTTCAAATGGGAACGGACAGACCTCAAACGAACGACCGACGCAAGGCACACATGCGAGTGGGAGAGGTGATTCCGGTAACAGGAGACGTGCGAGCCCAGGGAGGAGTCATGAGGGCCAAGGGGGAAACAGTCACGGCGATTCGGATTGCAGGGATGCACCGAATACAGAGCCCTTAACAAGGTGCGATGATACTCAGGCGGGGCACTCGAGAGATGCTACGGCAGTGGCCACAGCCTTCGAACCCCTGAACAGGTCTTTGGAGATATTCCTGACGAGGTTATCCAGAACCAATGAACGCAGTGAGAAGTCCAGAAGAGTCTTTAAAAAACCAAGATGCTACAAAGACGAATCTGATGGCTGTATTGATACCTGGATAGAGGTAATGAAACTGCATTTCGAGGAAGAGGGTTTATCGGAAAGACAAGAATGCAGTGCGCTCACCAGTAACTTGGAAGGGACAGCCTTGAACTGTGTCATCGCCAAGAAGCAATATCAGCGAGACACAGCTGAGAAAATCTTCGAAATCTTGTTAAATCGTTTTGGATCAGGGGTGCAGGGGCACCAGGCAATGATGCGATTCGAGAAACAGAGGCAACGAGAAGATGAAACGATAGACAAGTTCCTAGACGACTTGGAAATGCTGAGAAGACGCAGCCAACCGGATGAGTCAAACAGAAGGATGAACCTGGTAGTAGCCTCAAATTTCATCGATGGTGTGAAGAATCATGAACTTCGAACAATGCTAGCAACGCATTACACACCACTATCAACCAATGCGCCAACACCAGAGGAGTTGAGGCTCAAGTCAAAAGAATATCTTTTGTTGAAACCTCCTTCGAGATCTGGATATTATAAGAACAATTGTGGCAATTTTAACAACGGACCAGCAAACCAAGGGAACAACTGGTATAAACTGAGAGATGATACGGACAAGAGACGCTCTTGTGCCAATTGCAGTTCAACGGACCATCATTTGTAAGCATGCCCAATTTACAAACAGGGCATGAAAGCAATAGGCTTTAGCCTCGAGGACGAAGATGCGTCAGAGGTCGATCATGAAGATTTCATGAGGGGAGTAATTGCAAAATTCGGCCCGAGGTGTTTCTTTTGCAACTTGGAAAGTCATTTTAAATCAGATTGTCCGCAATTCTGGGATGCTGTAGCAGACATCAAGCATCCAAGGCATGAGAAAACTTTATCAGGAGTAAAAGTCAGTAAGGCTCGCCTATTGAGTGAAGCGGAGGCGCGCAGAAAAGATAAACCGCAAGAGCTGGCGACGAAGAAAATGCAAGCGGCAACAGAAGAGACATGCGAACCGGGACCAGTGACTGCGGCCGATGTCTTCAAGATTGATTATAGGGCAGCCGCGAGGGATGCTCTAAATAGAGTGCAGCAGGAACTGGTGACAAAAGAGATCGAACAGAAAGTGAAACTCGAACAGGAGAATGAGAAACTACAGGAGAAACTGAATACCTTCGAGGCGACAGAAGTCGAAGAGACAAAGGCACCAAGTAGTTTGAGCATGAAACTCAATGTGATCTCCGGTCAGAGGTTCGGCATGGTGCCGCCAGGAAGCAAAATACAGTCAATAATCTCGGTAGCAGGACACCAGGTAATCAGAAATCTGAGTAAACCATCGGAGTTCACTTTGATGCATTTGGACACATATGCAGATTATCTGAGGCAGGTGGATCCACGCACTGAGTCAAGAGCTGTGCGAGCACTACTAACAACGGGTGGCCCTCGCATAAAGAAGTTTCATGGACGCTACGTGGAAGTCTATGGGCCGTATCAAGTGATGCTGAACGTGGATGGAATCAGTATCTACACTAGGACTTATGTAAGAACAGATAGTGACCAAATAGGGCAGATCTATTTGGGTGAAGAGGAACTCAAAGTCTTAGGATAGGCCATGACGCCATGATGGAACAAGATGCAGTACACATTGGGTACGAAGCAGATGCGACCGCCCATCTGATCGACACCAACGGAAAGAAAATCGGAGTCACAGGGCTTCTGGACACAGGAGCGGTAGTGAGTGTGATGCCGATAAAAACTTGGGAAAGAATGGGCTTCACGAGGGAAGATCTAATTCTAACGAATCTCGGACTGGCCGCCGCCAATCGAGGAGCAATTTACGTAGCCGGAAGAACACCAATAACGTTTCTCCACATGGGAGGACGGGATCTTTGGATGAGCTTCCTGGTGGTAGAGAATTTGGACGACGCCGACCAATTTATCTTGGGCAGAGATTCCGTCAGGAATTTTGACGTGATGATCGACTTGAACAACGGTCTAATAAGGATTAGGAACCCGGATCGGATGTATGTTAAGAAACCAATTAATAGAATAATAACAGACGAAATCAAGGTAACAATCTTTTTAGATAGAAAGGTAAAACTACAGCAGGGACAAGCTGTAGTAGCAATTTTCAGAATGAGAAATTTAAATTCGTTAGGTGATAGTAAACAGGTCTGTTTGGTACCAAACCCAAATAGTCAAAACTCAGTGATTTTAGGCCGGAGCTTCTCGGTAACGCGAAACGGACTGTGTGTCATTGTGTTATTGAACACACTGGACACCACGGTTTCAATCCAGCGTGGAAAGAAGCTTGGTTACGCTTTGCCGATGAGGACCGACAATAAAGAGACACAAAAAACTTGAAGAAACTTAATGTGAAAGACTGTCCTTATCATGCCAATAAAGAGAAAATTTTAAAAAGAAATAATGAATTAAAATCTATTCATAAATTGTTTTCAATGAAGTCCGACACGGACGACGGCTTATCGAGCTGCTCGAATTTTCCGGAACGCCCCTCGTCATATGAACTAGAGTCTGACAAACCGGTTTTGCCAGAGATAGAACACTTAAAAGGGAAAATAGGCGACGGAGTTTTCGAGCTACCACGGGAGGTTTTAAATCGGAACGTGGATGTATTTTCAAGACATAAGGCGGATATCGGTTACTGTAATTTCGTCGAACACGAAATCGAACTTGAGGAAGGCGCCCTTCCCCATAGGGAAGGCGCAAGACGAATGACGCCACATAAATCGGAAGCGTGCCGAGCGTAAATAGAAGAGTTGCTCGAATACGACATGATAGAACCCTCAAAATCACCATGAGCTTGCGGGGTAGTAATGGCGAAAAAGAAAGAGGGGCAGCTTAGGTTCTGTTGCGACTTTCGCTACTTGAACGCGGTAACGATAAAAGACGCGTACCCGATACCGCAAATAGACGAGAGACTCTCTAAACTTGGTGATACCAAGTTCTTCACCAGATTGGACTTGGGTTCTGCCTTCTGGCAGGTCCCGCTGCGGAAGAAGGATAGAGAAAAGACCGGATTCGCGTGTGAGTTGGGGTTGTAACAGTGGAAGAGGATGCCCTTCGGCTTGTGCAACGCAACGGCCACTTTTCAAAGACTGATGGCTCAGGCTTTGACCAGAGTGACAAAGAAGTACGGGAATCTTGTGATGTGTTACGTGGATGACGTAGTCATAGCAACACCGACCCTGGAACACCACATTGATCGGCTCGATGAGGTCTTTGGATGTATGAAAAGAGCAGGCGTGAAGTGCAAACCATCGAAATGTGAAATCCTTAGGGATTCAACCTGAGAAGAATGGTGGACAGGCATGGTGTGAGGCCGGACCCAGAAGCAGTAGAAGCAGTGTTGACATGGAAGGCTCCCAGAACGGACACACAGCTCCTGAGCTTCCTAGGGTTTGCCAAATACTACTGTGAGTTCATAAAAGGATATGCAGACAAGGTGTATCCGATGCAGAAGCTGATGCGCAACAAAGCGATAAAGTTCGAATGGAACGATGAAGCACAAGTTGCCTTCAAGAACATAAAGCGGGAAGCGAAGCGCCAGTGCTAGGCATGCCTACAGAAAAGGGCATGTATGTTCTTGACACAGACGCATCGGTAGTAGCCATCTCAGGAATATTGCATCAGGAGCAAGAATGGAATGGAAGAACGGTTCTCCGTCCCATTGCTCACGGCAACAAGGTCTTGAGTGACACTGAGATGAAATATGGTGCACCAAAAGCGGAAATGTTTGCAGCAGTCACATTTGTGCAAAAATAACGCGTATACTTGGGGAGCGCTCCCTTTAAGTTACGCGTAGACAACAGAGCGTTATCCTGGTTGAAGACCTACTCGATAGATCAGAGTTATATTGGTAGATGGATAGTAAGACTGGATGGCTACCACATGATAATCGAGCACAGGATGCGTGATAAACACCAAAATGCTGACAGCCTCATCAAGAAAACTGAGTTCTATGAAAGATTGGAACAGAAGCAAGCCAATCAGGCAGAAATAAAGGAGGGATTCTCATTTCTGGACAAAGAAACTTATGAAGCGCTTCCCTTAACGAGATGGTTGGACAAGTCTGGACATCCAATTCCAGGACACCCCGAGTTACCTGTAGAGAAAGCAGCCGAGATAAAGATCCGATCCAAGGAGGACCCGGTCCCCTTGGATCTGTTGCTGCGCTCAAATCTGGTCCAGCAAGAACTCTCTCGCATGAACATAAACAGCCTCTCATTATTGGATAAAACGGTGCAGGTCAGACCGCAAGTGATGCGGATGCTGGGTGGATTGTTAGAAAGAGAAGTGACCAGAGATGACCCCGAGTGGACAGCAGCAAGGGCATCGCTAACAGTCAGTGTGAAGGTGAAGATCATGCAGTCCAGACGACACCACGAAGAGAACGAGAAGGATTGTAGGACAATAGTTCAGCAACTAGTATCCTCAATATCACACGAGGTTTTAACCAGTACTTCGTACGGACGGAAAGAACAGGGGAGCAATACGCGAAGGAAAACCGTTACCTTTGTGGACCAGGATAAAGAAGGTGAAAAGGTAGAACAAAACTTGGTGCAAGATTGTTTGTCCGGGGAGACGAACAATGAGAAGAGCCAGCGAGTACAAGATCAACACCCGGGACAAGGAAGTTTGTCCGGGGAGTCTGAGATAGATGAAAAAGTTACTGATGAGAAACAGGACCTGGGGAACAAAGTTTTGTCCGGGGTGTTCAGATGGATGCGAAGAAGGCACAGACCTGATCTGGAGGAGGGTGCAGACTCCATCACAACCTCTTCAACAGATGACAACTCCCGAAACTCAGAAATTGACACCTACTCAGACAGGAGCTCGAGCTCAGGATCAGAACTGTCCGAACTAGCGATCCACACACTACTACTGGAAACTCGTGCAAGGGATCTGGACAGAGAGGTGTACCAGGATCCTGACAGTGATCGCTACCTCATACCAAGCGAAAGAGTCTTTGACAACGCAGCGGATATTTTGGAAACAATAGCGGTATCGAAACGTTCGATAAGTCTGTTGCCACAAAAAAAGGTAATCAGGACTGATCTTCAGCCGTTCAATTAAGAAACACAGCCGTTGGGGAAGATTTGGTGCTTTAAAATGGAGGAAGACACACACCAGCCCAATGAGCTGAATAGTCAGATGAGGGTCATGAAGACGTACTTGAAGGCGAGATACAGACTCTCGAATCTTCTAAGGGCGCAGAGAAATGATCGCATGACAAGCAACCAGAAAACGTGGATCGAGAATGGTTCTCCGGATAAAGGAGACCTCGAGGAAGACGGTTACCGTATCCTGAGACATTATTTCATGCAAAAAGAGGGAAGTTTATACTAGAACAAGGACGGGATTGTGGCTTGCAAGAGAAGAGATGAGGACAAAGTCCTAAACAAGTATAACGCGATAGTGTTGCCGCAACTCTATCAGACAGAACTCTTGTTCAGGTCGCATGATCAGATGGGCCATCAGAGGATCGACAAAGTGTATCAGAGGATCCTGAAGCGCTTTGAGTGGCCTGGAATGAAAAAGGCATGCGAGAAGTGGGTAACAGCATGTCTGTCATGCCAACAGGTCAAGGATCCAAGGAAATTGCGATATCCCTTGCAATTGATTGAGTCGTCTGAATTCAACGAGGTGGTGCAGATAGATCACTAAAAGATATGCATGACAGAGAGTGGTTATAATCAGGTATTGGTCATGATAGATCACTTTACGAAGTATGCAGAGGCCGTGCCCTGCATAACTGCCTTGGCGAAAGAGATGTGCGATCATCTGATCAATATGTGGATAGCGAGACACGGTTGTCCGATGACGTTTCAATCGGATAACGGAACAGCTTTCGTAGGAGAATTCACGAAAGAGCTAATGAGACGCTCGAAAATTGCTCAAGCTCACTCCACGACCTACCATCCACAGACAAATGGCTTAGTGTAAAGGCAGAATCGAACTCTAGTGTCGATGCTGAGGGTATATTGTTCCAGGTACATGACCGATTGGGACAGATATCTTCCACAGGTGATGGGTGCTTACAATAGCGCACAACATTCCACCACCGGAGTCAGCCCACATAGGATGCTGACAGGGCACGAGAAGTCTTTACCCTTGACTTTCTTCTACCCAGAGTATGAGGGGAAGAAGACGTCACCACAGGTCTATGTGAGGGATGTAATTAGACGTCAGCAAGAGTTGAACGACTTGTGTAGACGCAATACTCAGCAAGCACAGGCAAGGCAGAAGAAAAGATTTGACAAGAAAGCAGCTGGTGCAAAAGCTTACTCGGTAGGAGATTACGTATGGGTATTTCAAAACGTCATACCATCGAAAGGAGCAAAAAAGCTTTTAAAGAAGTAGAGGGGACCCTTCATGGTTACGGAAGTGCACCAGAAGGGACGCTTTTATAGACTGAGTACTGGCCGAGCCGCTCATTACGAGAAAATTAAGCCAAACAATCCATCGACAGAGGACTGGTGTATACCTGCAGACATGGAAGAAGGGATTATTTAATGATGGACCCTGCTTTTGAGGTCAATGAGAAGGGCACCAGGGAAAAGAACGATGGAAATGAGGTCATAGAGGAAGGAACAAGTACACCACTGGACCTGGACCCAAATGACGTGATTGAGGCAGACGATGAAACTTTACGCTACGCAGAAGAGGACTGGCAAGACCCTGAACAAAGAGAGGTTCCTAAGAACTTGGAACCGGATCTTCCGTTCACGATACAGACTGGTCAGAATGACAGGACAATATCCAAGAAGAAATATAACCCTTACGGCGACAATTTTGTAGTGGACAGGATAGACCTAAAGAAGATAGGGGAAGAAGTAGTGCGTCTAGAAGAAATAACTGTGTCACAGGACATTGACATAGTCAATGATCACGACATTGAGTGGGTCGATGACCGGTCGAAACCCGAGGTAGAAATCGACGACGAGCAACAGCAGTCATATGAACAAGACTTGACGAATCTGCGTGTCTTGGAATGGCTGAACGAAATGACGTCGGACCCAAAGGAGACCAGTGTCATGATTCAAGATATAGAACGTGAAAGCAGAAAATACATGAAAACCGAACGAGAAGATCCTTCCTGGACTGCCCAGGAGGGGCGACTACTCATTCCGGCTTTCAATCTCGATTTGATACCCGGAATGCGATCGACGGGGACGTCGATGGATGTTTTGTCCAGGGAGTGGGGGTAGGACTTACCCACACTGAAAAATTTATAATAAAAAAATTAAGAATAACAAGAGAGACAGGAGACTTCTTAGAAGCAGAAACAGGTGAAAAACCAAAGAAACCTGACATAGGAAGGGTAGTTGAGTCATATTTTAATTACCAAATGAATATTCAAGTAGCATAATACTAAGAGACAGTGATTTCATACTCACAAATAAAACATGTGCAATAGCAATCACAGCAGACATGAGTTTCAAGACAGCGTTAGCAGCAGATTTTAAGAGAGAATATAAAAACATAGAACTCCTTTGGAAGCAAAGACCAGGAATAGGGGGCGTAGCAGCCTTGCCTCCGGCGGCGTCACAGATACCCGGAAAATACCTATGTTTCTTAGTGACACGGGCGACGGAGATACGGCACGTAGTCCCGGAAAACCTAGATTGAGAGACTTCCTCGTGGAAAGGGATGTGAAAGAGCTTTCGCTTCCAGTGTACGACCCGAACAGAGGACGACTGCATCCTCGGGAATTGTACGCGTTTAACATGTAATCTTCTCTGATACTAATATACAAGTATATTTACATAAGAAATATCACTTAAGTATAGACTGAGTGACGTGCAAGAGGGTGTTAGACTAGATTATATAGTGTGTGATATGTGTTATGTTATGTTATGTGTTATGTTATTAAGATCTTGGGTAAGAAGGGGTTAGTGACCATGAACAACTGAATGACGATCTTAGGAATATATCCAAAGTTTGGACTGTCCAATCTTAGGTCGAATTCCAAAATTTTGGAGACCGATTGATTTTAATTAATTTTAGAATCAAAATCTTTTTATCTGACTGTTTTTAAATAAATTTTAACGAGAAGTTAAGATGATACTGAGAAGTGTGATTTTCGTGACCTCTTTTCCTGATCCTGATTGATCGTTTAATTGCTCACTTGAGTCAAATCATAGAATCGAATCAAATCAAACCTGAGAAGAGAATGGATAACTTCAACTTGGATGAATTGATGGACCTGGCAGAGGCATATGTAGGACTGGTAAAAGATGCGATCTATCGTCGGCTAATGGATCGAGACTTCGCTCTGGAGGACCCAGAGGTAGTCATGTTGCTGACCGCCCTGATAAACATCTTGGGGCATGACAACCGTGGGGACCGCCCCACGGAAGTCCTTTGGTGGCAGCATATGGAGAAAGGGGAGTACTAGACCGCCCGAAAATGAGGGTGATGAGGTGGAGAAACGGGGCTCTCCCAGGGAGTGACTTGGCGAATGAGCCTGGATTGGGAAGTTCTAGGACTTATCAACCAGATGAAATGCCTTAGCCCTCCAAGCATCGAGAAATGAACAGCGAGGGTGCCATGTCTGGTTCACCACTGAGAGCAGCTCTGCCACCAAAGAGGGCGAAAAAACAACAAAAGTTTCAGACGAACCAAACCATGCAAGATCTGGATGGGATGAAGGATGAGCTGGAAAGGACCATGAAGGAGCTGAATGAAGTGACAAAGACCATGCTCATTGCGGAGGACGACAGAGACATGTGGAAGAGATTGTTTGAAGACTGCAACAAAAAGCAGGTTGAAGAAATTGAGCGCTTGAGGCAGGACTACAAGGAGCGGTCGAAACGGGTGGCATTGACTACAGCCGTGCAAAAAGTGATACCTGCAAGGAGTATTCCTCGGGGGCAGTCCCCGATGGAGCTCTTGACGCCTCGAGAGATGATTCAGACAACGGAAACGAGACCCCCGACAACAACAGGTCGAGTGACGATCCCGGACCCGAGTGACACCTTGGGTGACCCACTCGTGGAACAAACGGTGAGGAAGCTAATAGAGACAGCTGGACGACTAGTTGCCAACGAAAATGCGCCAGGTTCCGGGGTGACTGCACCCTATGGAACGATCGACCATACGGGCAGAGTACGACTCTCCCAAAGCGTGATGACCAGACAGGGAGTTAGCTACGCAACGCCACCAGTGGGGAGCTCTAAGGTCCCAGAGAGGAGGGTACGAAAGATGCCGGCGAAAAAATTGTCACGTGTAATAGATGTACAGAAGAACAATCAGTTGAAATATAACTTCACATGAGTTCAGTAGGCGGATCCGAGAGCTTGCTTTAATCGAGCGACCTGGAACTCGGCAGTGAACCTGCAGCATGCACCGCTGGGGACATCACATCTGATACTGGGAGATAGCTTAGTCAGAGTACTTTCGAACTTGAGGACCTCTTGGGTCACCACAGTGATGGCCTTTGGAGTCGCGACCATAGCCCAGTTACTTCGGATGGTGGAGTTGATGAAACCAGGGAGAATCCCTAATGTAATGATCCTAGTTGGGACAAATAACATCTCGAGAAGCTCGGATGAGGAGAAAGCACTATGGGAATCAATGATGGTGTGCTTGTTTACTACTCTCTAGCAGAAGTTCAATTGCGCGGTACTGACTGTTTGCACTGTACCAATGAATGCGAGGAGTTTGACTGCAACAGGAAGAAGGCACAACGAAGGAGTAGTCAGGTGGAATAACATCCTAAGGAATCTCGCAAGTCGGAATACCGGAAGGATGATCCTTATGGACATCGAACATAAGTTGGGAGCTATGGATCAAGCCAGGCTGACTACGGACGGCATCCACTTCGTTAATATAGAAGGACAGGCTTGGTTGAACAGAGTCTTCCAAGAGCGATTGGATGAGTTGGAAGTAGAACTCTTTGACACAGGAGTGCTAAAGGAGGAGGGAGCATTGAACGAACCTGTGATTACCACCTTTGTACCTTCTAGCCTAGAAACATGCTTGGGGACGGTCCCGGCCGTGACGAGCTATAGACAGCAGAGCTCTAGCGAACCAGGTCAAGGACCAGACGTTCAAGATCGGTTGGGAGAAGCGCCAATGAGGAGGACCATTAATCGTAGGAGAAGACTAGGGCCTGTCAACCCGAGGGATGAGACAGCCAGCACCTCTAGATCGGACACGAGGTCGGAGACGACAAGGACCAGTCGAGAGGAAAGACGCCCTAACAGGAGCTCTCTAATGTGGTCGAGGCCAATACCTTCTCCATGGCGCATATATAAAGATGACCTGATGAAACTGACCCTTCGGACGGTGAGCTTCGCAGCGGATGCCATGAGGATGCTGAACGGAGCAAGGTTATCAGTCAGCGGATTGTACTCGATAACAGGAGTGAACTGGTTGATAGCGGCTGGCATAAACTTCAGCTCTACAACTGCTCAACTGCTTTGAGGTCTGCTGACCTAGAGGGACTGCCCTCCAATAACACAATGGGACCAGTGAACGCCCACCGTTACAAAAATGAATCACGATGAGGGGAATCGAGAAGAGAGACCTGGAAGATTTCTGATAACAAGGGCGCCGATTGGACAACATGTGAAGATGTTCAGGCAGTTGAACACACCCCCAGGTCATGTGAAAGAAAGAGTGTACCCGAAGCAAGTGAATCAGGAAGGTGATGCCCAAAGAGACGGCGAATTGAAAGCGATGAAGAAAGATGAGACCATCTTCGCCGCCTATGACAAAGCAGAAATGAGGAAGGCCAAGATCATGATAGTAGCGAATTCACGGTTCGTGTATACGTCCAAGTCTCTGTTTTGGAGCAGAGAGTTTCCTGAAAGGACCGGCGATGCTGCTCACCGAAGGAATTCAGAACCTGCGGTTAGATGGGCTTCTAACACTGATTGCGATTACCCACGGAAACTTGGGAGGACTAATGAAATTGACGTGTTGTCCAGAGCAGATGAGAGAGAGAGTGAGGAATTTAGATATGAAGAAATCCACGGACTCGTGGAATAAGATAAGAGACCTGAGACACACTCTTATCCAATATCTCTTGCAGCAAACTCGCTTTGGAAAGGGAGACAACGAGACGATTGAGAGGGAGGAAGACGTGAGGCGACATGTTGGGGGCATGCCCCTACTAACTGATCTAAGCTTGGCTATGAGGACCGATCCCTTAGCGTTGATCAGGGGAGCCACAGAGTTTGTGACAGTGATTTATGGACCAGCAGTCACGTTTGCGTTCCCTGATGTCAAGGTGGAAGCATACAGGAGGTCGGTGCTGCACCTGAACCTCATATCAGCAGTGGACGGTAGTGCGCTGAACTGGTGTGAGCAGCACGTATTGCGGGAGCTCATGAGCGAAGATCTGTTGTTTGCGAAAATATCAGAGCCAGAAATGACAGTCATCAATTTTGACGATCACTTCCGTGATCGCATGGGAGAAGTAGAGAGAGGGCACATCGAGGTGTTTCCGAAGCTCTGGAATCTAAGACCCTATGATAAGACGAATGGTGAAATGACCAGAGTTCCTCGTCTCACTGCAGCATATCACAAGGTGAGAGAAGAGAAAAAAGATTGGGGTGATTACGAAAAGCTGCCAGAGGAAATCCCTGAATTCCCTCTGATAAGAAGGATGTTGCTCGGAGCAGTCTCCGTAGTACAAACTCCTAGACTAAGAGCGTTTGAAACCAATGAAAGGAGGATAGAGAAATTTGTGGGAACGATGGATCCTACTTTGTGGGGAGGAATGCCGTCGTGCTAACGTACACGCGATTTGCCTACACGGATCAAGCAACGAGAAGGCGAATAAGCAACGCCGCGACTCCGAAGCCTGGAGCGTTTGACGCGGAGTGGGCGGAATTACACCTAGCGCCTATGAGAATGAGAGGCAGAGCCGAATTACCTGAGGCCCTCCTGATTTTGAACAGTGTGAAGCAAGGGTTAACAGTGGGAGGAACGTTGCGGATGAGAACCTTCCTGGCACCTTTCGGCTGTGAGGAAATCGAAGTGGTCCATGGAGAGGAGGAAGATAAATCGGCCGGCATACTGATTATACCAAAATTTCCGGAATGGGCCGAGACGGAAAAGCAAGGACCCTCAAGATCGAAAAAAGATACATCAGAAGGAGATGATGGGCAGGGAGGAAGCCGTCGAACGGAGGAACCCATGCAACAAGGTAAGGATCAAGCAGACAGGGAAGACGACAAGGCATCGACAGGAGGAATATCCAGCCTGGATTTCAATTTCCTCAGTGACTTTGAGAATAATGCGGATACGTTGGAAGTGGCTGAGCCAGCAGACGAAGGGACTTCGACACTGGAACTTCCGCCGGCCTTTACGGAGATGGAACGGAATTTGCCGGAGAGCAGCTATCCGGGCAACTCAAAAGATAACGAACAAAGACTCCTCATGGAACCACCGAGGAGAAGAAGAATAGAAGGCGCTGCCAGAGTACCTTTCTTGGGAACGTTGCCCGAAGAAGGGTGGGAAGTTCATCACCGAGACCATGAAAATGGGACGGGATGTAGATTGGACAGAGCGGCGTTCATGGAAGAAGTCTGGACAGTAGTTCAGAGCTACGGGACCCAGTCCATTTTGAAAGAGGGTCTCAACCGACCATTGATGCGGGAAGTCCTCGACAAACTTGATGAGTGTGAAGGGAGATTGAGTGAGTTGTTGATTGACTCAGCCACTGACGAATGTGAAGTGAACTCTCCCATCAAGATGACACCGCAGGAGGATAAAGGAGAGGTGGTGTATCTGTCAAGGACCAGGAAAGGAACGATGCGATCGAAACTGGTGATTGATAAGATCAACGAGATGAAGATAAAAATAGGCAGCAAAGTGATACCGAGGAGAGCAGGAAAGACAAAGGTGGATTTGGAGATATCGATAAGAGCTGTCAATTCAGCGAAAAGAAAACGAGTCGAAGAGGTCAAGGATTTGGGAAAAGAAGATTATCAATTGCCTGGCACGGACAGAATGTTAACTGATGTAGCCTCGTTCGTGACGTTTGGAGCAGAGAGCTTCGTGAAGGGACCGGTGATGCTGCTCACCGAGGGAATCCAGAAATTGCGGTTAGATGGGCTTCCAACATTGATTGCGATTACCCATGGAAACTTGGGAGGACTAATGAAACTGACACGTTACCCAAAACAGATGATAGGGGATGTGATGAAATTTGATGTGAAGAAAGCCACAGTTTCGTGGAATAAGATAAGAGATCTGAGACACACTCGAATCAAATCAAACCTGAGAGGAGAATGGATAACTTCAACTTGGATGAATTGATGGACCTGGCAGAGGCGTATGTAGGACTGATAAAAGATGCAATCTATCGTCGGCTAATGGATCGAGACTTCGCTCTGGAGGACCCAGAGGTAGTCATGTTGCTGACCGCCCTGATAAACATCTTGGGGCATGACAACCGTGGGGACCGCCCCACGGAAGTCCTTTGGTGGCAGCATATGGAGAAAGGGGAGTACTAGACGATGAGTACTAAATGAATCACGATGAGGGGAATCGAGAAGAGAGACCTGGAAGATTTCTGATAACAAGGGCGCCGATTGAAAAACATGTGAAGATGTGCAGTCAGTTGAACACACCCCCAGGTCATGTGAAAGAAAGAGTGTACCCGAAGCAAGTGAATCAGGAAGGTGATGCCCAAAGAGACGGCGAATTGAAAGCGATGAGGAAAGATGAGACCATCTTCGCCGCATACGACAAAGCAGAAATGAGGAAGTCCAAGTTTATGGTAGTAGCGAATTCAGAGTTCGTACACACTTTATGTTGGCAGCGGTACACACGTCATTATGTTGGCAGCGGTCGATCTGGACCTACTGCAATCCGTGTCAATGGCTATCGGAGTACAAAGACAGACGGATATGAACCCAATCACAATCGTGTTTGCTGGCATCAACGACCATCTACACAGTAGAGGTTTCCTGAGCAGACTCAGAGAGCCTACAACGGCAGAAAATGCCGTATGGCCAGCAATAAAAGACATCCTCGAGTCAATGGGTGAAGTTGTGGATGCGATGAAGGAGGGGTCCTTCACTTAGACGACACCGAGAGTAGTGTTCGCGCTATCTCCGGGGTATGCACATCTCCCGGAAAGGACTGAAATTCGTGTATGCAATTGTGGCCTTGCTTTCGGAAGGGAAATATGATGTAATCATATCGGCCCCAAATCGCATGATAGAGATGGAGAACCTGAGACCACTCAGGGCTGAGCTACCTGCGGTGTGGTCAGATATCTCAAACGCATTGAGAGGATTCAAGGACCATGCGCTACACATGCTGGTGCTGGACGAAGTGCTGGGGTTGGAACTGTCCAACTTCAGTCGACAGCTCAAACTGAAACAGGGAACAGGCGACGACCATCGAGTGATCGTAGCGATGTCGAACGACTTATGGTTCCGAGGGATGGAAGCAGCAGGAGAAAGAGAGAGAAGGGAAAATTCCCAGGAGACTAGAGCTCACTTGGAGGCAATGGTTTTGAGAACCAAACCAGAGGCTAATCAGTGGCTACATCTAACTCCTCGAGTAGCGGCATTGGGTGCGGATGCTTTTGAGCAAGGCCCACTAATGATCAAGAAGATCCATGCCTACTTGTTACAGGAGGTGAAAATAGCGGAGAATGCTGGAGAAAAGACAGCCGAATTCGTAAACAGAGTGTGTTAAGTTACCCTGGAAACTTTCTGGAATGAGAAGGTGAAGGGAGAAGAAGGCTTCGAACGGACTGATAGCATGCTGGAAGGGCTGGGAGCCGGATGGACCGCGTCCTTCTTGGCAAAAGTCTATCCGAAACTCTCTCGATACTTGATAAAAGAATTCCTCCAAGCAGTAGTGGAAGTATCAATCGTTGAACTACTAGCCTTGTTCGTGACGTTTGGAGCAGAGAGCTTCGTGAAGGGACCGGTGATGCTGCTCACCGAGGGAATCCAGAAATTGCGGTTAGATGGGCTTCTAACATTGATTGCGATTACCCATGGAAACTTGGGAGGACTAATGAAACTGACTTGTTACCCGAAACAGATAATAGGGGATGTGAATAAATTTGATGCGAAGAAAGCCACAGATTCGTGGAATAAGATAAAAGATCTGAGACACACTCTTATCCAATATCTCTTGCAGCAAACTCGCTTTGGAAAGGGAGAGAACGAGACGATTGAGAGGCAGGAAGACGTGAGCCGACATGTTGGGGGCATGCCCCTACTAACTGATCTAAGCTTGGCTATGAGGACCGATCCCTTAGCGTTGATCAGGGGAGCCACAGAGTTTGTGACAGTGATTTATGGACCAGCAGTCACGTTTGCGTTCCCTGATGTCAAGGTGGAAGCATACAGGAGGTCGGTGCTGCACCTGAACCTCATATCAGCAGTGGACGGTAGTGCGCTGAACTGGTGTGAGCAGCACGTATTGCGGGAGCTCATGAGCGAAGATCTGTTGTTTGCGAAAATATCAGAGCCAGAAATGACAGTCATCAATTTTGACGATCACTTCCGTGATCGCATGGGAGAAGTAGAGAGAGGGCACATCGAGGTGTTTCCGAAGCTCTGGAATCTAAGACCCTATGATAAGACGAATGGTGAAATGACCAGAGTTCCTCGTCTCACTGCAGCATATCACAAGGTGAGAGAAGAGAAAAAAGATTGGGGTGATTACGAAAAGCTGCCAGAGGAAATCCCTGAATTCCCTCTGATAAGAAGGATGTTGCTCGGAGCAGTCTCCGTAGTACAAACTCCTAGACTAAGAGCGTTTGAAACCAATGAAAGGAGGATAGAGAAATTTGTGGGAACGATGGATCCTACTTTGTGGAGAGGAATGCCGCCGTGCTAACGTACACGCGATTTGCCTACACGGATCAAGCAACGAGAAGGCGAATAAGCAACGCCGCGACTCCGAAGCCTGGAGCGTTTGACGCGGAGTGGGCGGAATTACACCTAGCGCCTATGAGAATGAGAGGCAGAGCCGAATTACCTGAGGCCCTCCTGATTTTGAACAGTGTGAAGCAAGGGTTAACAGTGGGAGGAACGTTGCGGACGAGAACCTTCCTGGCACCTTTCGGCTGTGAGGAAATCGAAGTGGTCCATGGAGAGGAGGAAGATAAATCGGCCGGCATACTGATTATACCAAAATTTCCGGAATGGGCCGAGACGGAAAAGCAAGGACCCTCAAGATCGAAAAAAGATACATCAGAAGGAGATGATGGGCAGGGAGGAAGCCGTCGAACGGAGGAACCCATGCAACAAGGTAAGGATCAAGCAGACAGGGAAGACGACAAGGCATCGACAGGAGGAATATCCAGCCTGGATTTCAATTTCCTCAGTGACTTTGAGAATAATGCGGATACGTTGGAAGTGGCTGAGCCAGCAGACGAAGGGACTTCGACACTGGAACTTCCGCCGGCCTTTACGGAGATGGAACGGAATTTGCCGGAGAGCAGCTATCCGGGCAACTCAAAAGATAACGAACAAAGACTCCTCATGGAACCACCGAGGAGAAGAAGAATAGAAGGCGCTGCCAGAGTACCTTTCTTGGGAACGTTGCCCGAAGAAGGGTGGGAAGTTCATCACCGAGACCATGAAAATGGGACGGGATGTAGATTGGACAGAGCGGCGTTCATGGAAGAAGTCTGGACAGTAGTTCAGAGCTACGGGACCCAGTCCATTTTGAAAGAGGGTCTCAACCGACCATTGATGCGGGAAGTCCTCGACAAACTTGATGAGTGTGAAGGGAGATTGAGTGAGTTGTTGATTGACTCAGCCACTGACGAATGTGAAGTGAACTCTCCCATCAAGATGACACCGCAGGAGGATAAAGGAGAGGTGGTGTATCTGTCAAGGACCAGGAAAGGAACGATGCGATCGAAACTGGTGATTGATAAGATCAACGAGATGAAGATAAAAATAGGCAGCAAAGTGATACCGAGGAGAGCAGGAAAGACAAAGGTGGATTTGGAGATATCGATAAGAGCTGTCAATTCAGCGAAAAGAAAACGAGTCGAAGAGGTCAAGGATTTGGGACAAGAAGATTATCAATTGCCTGGCACGGACAGAATGTTAGCTGATGTAGCAATGGTGCCACCCATTCTCATGGCAGGGATAAAAGTCAACAGGTTACAAATCCAAAAAGAGTGACCGCACTCTGACTGGAGCAACCTTGGAAATGGAGATACTCAGCCAATGTGGAGAAAGTACCATGAAAGACTTTAAACCGTCTCCAATGAACCACGGAAAGGGAAGTGTCGCAGGACAACTAGTACCAGTGGAGTATAACCGACTGAAAGTGTCGAAGACTGTGTCAATAGATGAACCCGCCGGTGAATAAATGGAGATGTTGGAATACGAAACTCGGCTAGAGGATATGTGATGGCTCTGGAAGACAAGAGTGCCTTGGAAGGTTATCTGGAGACGATGTTGCAAGGCACCACCCTCAAGCAGAAGGCGTACGGGACTCTAGCGTCGTCTGAGATGCAGGCGGAAACGATCGAGCAATTAGTGAGCCTTCCATGGAAAGCAGTGGTGTTGAAGTACTTTGAAGAGGAAATGAGGACTAAGCCGAGAATACGCGCTCTCATGGCAGTACCTTACGTGAGAACCGAATTACAACTGAGGTTCGCCTGGTGCATGATGGGATTAACTCGCGGGGAATATGACTCAGAAGAAAGGAAAATGTCTAAAGAAGAAAAGGTATTCCTGATGACGAACCTGAGGGATCTGATAATCCAGGAGGGAATGGCAGTAGCGTGCGCGAAGCGGAGAGACGCTCTCTGTTTCATTCGATTCCTGATAGAGCAGATTTCAGTGCCAGCATTGAACACCTGTGTCAAGATGCTGAGAGAGGGCGATGAACGAGCAAAAGCCTTACTCTTGCTAGCACTGCTGGATATGCATCAGAGCAGACAAATGAGGGTGAACATGAAAGAACCTGAAGAGCTAGAACCCATGAGAAAAATAGACGAAATCAGGAGGTTCTCAAACAAGGAGCTGAGACTCACTAAAGAATTTATGGGGGCACTGCCGAAGTCCAGTGAGTACTGTGGAACGATCAGAAAGAAGTCATACAGCTACGTGTCCGGAGTCATAGCGATAGCGTACAACCCTTTCCTGAGTGAAGACATACGTGATTGCTTCTTTGATTACGAGCAGGCAGTGTTGTTAAGGTTCTGGACGTCGAGAATTGCACCGATTAAAAGTGCTACTAATCCGCAGACCAAGTTGGGACTAGTCTTGGTAGAAAAGGTGACTGCACCTTCCGTGCCAAAATCCGACAAACGAGTAGAGTTTGGATTGGGATTCTCAGATGAATTACTGAGAACGAGCTTGATGGTAGTGTGGGAACTGATGAGACCATCATGGTGTCCTAGTCCCAATGCTGATTTGATACTACGAGCGACACATGACGTGCAGAGGGAACTAAATGCAGACTGTAACCTGCGTTACCTGAACATCACATATAATGTGATGACAACAGCCTCTAGGAGCAACGGGGAAGATAAAGTGGAGTTGCTTGGCTGTGGAGCAGAAGACTTGGTCAAACCTGGTAGCTGTCTGGTAGAAGTCTGGATTGCGTGAAAACCCTAGAGAGACAACACAAGCAGTTGACGATATTGTTTGGGAACGTTGTGATGAAAGCAAGGACGGAAACAGAATTGATCACAGATTGTCATGGAGGAACCGAGGTGAATCTAGTGACTGCACTAGGATTCTACAGCATGTTTGGTTCTTTAGAGTCACTATTGAACCTAGAGCAGAAACATGAGATGGCTACAGCCATCAGTGTAGAAGTGTTCCCATGAGTTCTGCAAACTGACCAAAAATACATAGGAACACGGAGGGAAGCGATTGAGACGGAAATGAACATCCGACACAGTGAAACTTATCGTAGACAATCAGGAGCACGATATTTGGTGGGATCGACATTAGCTCCAATGTGCAAGAGCAGATACTCGGTGCATTTTGTAGCTGTGGATGTAAAGAGTACGAGAACGATCATGGATCAAGCCTTCTCAGTGCTGAAGTGTGTGAGACTAACGAGAATGTCGGAGAAATCTTACGAGTTACTGTGTAAGAGGCTCCTTACTGTAACAAAGGAGGAGTTGGAATCAAAACTGGGAAGGAAGTTCATTGGATACGTGAGTGGGAACTTCAGTGACTTTGAGAGACAGAAACAGAGAGGATCAACCGTTACAGATTACAATACAGTAGACGAGAATGATGAAATCCACCGAGTGATGATTGAAGTGGAACCATTACTGGAAGCTTCGGGAAAGCGTAATTGGAGGAGCATCAAATTGACACCTGATGAGTTTCCCTGCCACTGCTTGCTGCAAACATGGTGGTGTCCCGGGCCTAGTAATCTGGTGTTGATCTGGGACTCTGGAGAGCTGCTCTCCATGGGTTTACCAGACTCATCACGGCCCATAACAGTAGTGATAGTGGGAGTTATGATGGCGATACGATGGCTGGAGGCTCACGTGAGAGAGAACAATAGACAGGAGGCACCAACAAGAGAACGATTGCAGAAATTGTATTCTCTAAAAGATTTAGATCTTTTTGAGACAACGTGCAAGATTCTGAACATTCCTATGGAAATGAAGAAGATATGGGCAAGAAGACTACTGATGCCATGGTTTAGAGCCAACATGACTGCATGGTTGTACGAGTATGCAAAAAAGCATACGTCGAAGCACGGCAGAGTGTACGTTGGGTATCAGCTGGACATTGGGGCAGGAGCTTTCAAGCGAGCTTTCGTGACTCATCGGAATGCAGTGACCACCGCGGTGAAGAGAAGTTCCAGGACAAGTGAACGTAGTGGAAAGGAAAGAGAAGAGATGCTGAAGGAAGATTTGGAGAGAAACGTGACGTTGTGTCTCCACAACAGCTTCTGCAGGAACAGAGAATCTAACGTGGATCCCCTACCTTGTTGTAAACAGAGGGTAGAAGAGCAGAAGTGTTGGAGGACTGCTTCCAACAGCGTCAGAATAGCTAACGATGTGTTGCAAGACACAGAAACTGAAAGTGCAGAGTCAATGTCACAGGAGGAGGAGACGGAACATTGACGAATGGCCGTAGAGACAAGATGCAAAAAGAAACGAAATTAGAAGAATTTAGAAGTTTTAGAACTTCTAAACGACGAAAAAAGAAGAAACAAAGAGGTGACAAAAGAGAAGAAGTTAAAACTCAGAATTGTTTTATGTGTGTGACGAAAACTCAAGTGAGAAACTAAAGCAACCAAACTGTAATTGAAAACTGAAACATTTAGTTGAGTTTTGAACATTAAAGAATTTGTTGCATTTATAAATTTGCATTTTGATTTTAGTTAGTGGCTTTAGAGACACTTACTTTTTATTTAGAAAGGCTTGAGTAAAGAGTATATTTAAATAATTCAGCCTGCATGACTGTTTTTAATCAACCAGGAGAACTGATCACTTTGTGGTGACATGAAAGGCGTGGGTATTCTCTTGAAGAGGGACATTGTTTCCTTGTTCTTTCTAACCACAGAGTTCCTTAATTTTAAAAATCTGGACAATAACAACTAAAATTTCCGAAGGGAAGAAGCATAGTAGGATAATTTTAGCTTGTTGGTTGGCAGGACTGTCCTGCAAACTAACACCTTTTAAAACCTAGGAGAAAAAGTTTTAAATCAGGGCAATGACGTTGGAAGTCAGAAAAAATGTTTTATCTTAAGTCATATCCTCAAGGTGCAGATTAGTGAAAAAATTTAGAAGGCTATATCGATGTAGTATGATGCCATTTATATTCTGCAGTGAGTCGATATGACGTAGATAAACGTAATTTCGTGCATTTTGTAATTTCTGTTTGATGACACTGTACCAATTTTACGAATATTGCGAGATTCAATGGGGACATTGACCGAGCTGTCCGGGGAGTATAGGACATTCGACCAGAATGGACAAAATTGCAGATGCAACAATTTCGAGTTTTTAGCAGCAACCTTCCGAATTGGCGGTTTTGAAGGATTAAGAGCGTTATTCAGACGATTAGACAAATTGTGAGGGCTGAAGAATTCGGAAACTCCTAAATTTTAACAATTCGAATTGATGACGTAATAATTCTAAGAAACGTCAAAAACGGCCATTTTGGAGAAAAGCCGAAATAGATACACAACAACGATAGTTGCGACAACGACAACAACGAAAAAATTTAGAATCGGAATCAGAAAAAGTTAGAAGTAGCAGAGACCAGTCCGAGTTGCAACTATTGTGCCGCTACAATAAATGCAAGGCCGTTGCGAACAACGGTGAAGGGTAGAAGAAAGCCTTCCGGAAGGAAAAAAGAGGTCTTATTTCCCCGGAACTCATATCTTTTTATACAAACTTTAAGCTATTATGCCCTGAGTTGAATTTAATTAACATCTGAATTCATTTTGCTAGGATGAGAAGCTAGGCGTTGGGGGGAAGGGTTGATTCATCTTCGATGGAGATGATGATTTTTATCTACTGAGCAAAAACAAAAATAATTCAATAAATAGTAGTGGCCTTGTTTTTAGGAGTGTCCTCGTGGTCTGGGGATACTGAGACCCAGCCTTGAGCTCACTATTTCTGCATGTAATTAAGTTAGTTTGCACCTACAAGCATGATGTACAGGAGCCAGCCTGTGAGTTTTCACGGGACTACCCCGGATGACTTCAGTGGAAGGTTACGAGAGCCGATATGCGCACCTGGATGTGACATTCGACCAGAATTGACGAAAAGACAGTTTCGGATGGTTAGCAGCTAACCCGGAGAATTGGCAGTTTTTGAGGATTAGTAGTGTTATTTAGACGATTAGACGAATCGTGAAGGCCAGAAGATTCTGGAATATTTAAATTTTAGAAATTCGATTTGTGAGGTCACACTTCCAAGAAACGTCGAAAACGGCCATTTTAGAAAAAACTAAAAAAAAAGAACACAACAACAACGATAGTTGCGAGAAAAACTACGACGGGAAATAGAAAAAAAACGACCGCGGAGACCGCTCCGAGTTGTAACGATTGTGTCGCTACAATCTTTACAAAGCCATTCACACTAACGGTGAAGGGTGGTAGAACCGTGAATTCAGCCTTCCGGAGAGGAAATAAGAGTGTTATTTCCCCGGATTCAGGAATCCGCAGGGGTCTTGAGACTGAAGTTAAACTTTTTATACGAACTTTTAGCTTCCTGGTTATGACCTGAATTCAATTTAAATAACATCTAGATTCATTTTCCGATAATGAGAAGCTAGGAGTTGAGGGGAAGGGTTGATCCATCCTCGATGGAGATGAGGATTTTTATCTACTGAACAAAAACAAATGTAATATAACAAATAGTAGTAGCATTGTTTTTAGGAGTGACCTCGTGGTCTGGGGATACTGAGACCCAGCCATGAGCTCACTATTTCTGCATGTAAGTAAGTTAATTTGAGCATGTAAGTAAGTTAACGAGAGAACAGTAACGTTTTTTCGACCCGATGTTAGGAAGACCACCGAAAGAACTGGCTTTGGTAGAGACGGTGAATAGCATGTAGAGCTTTGTTTAGGCGCTGGCCAGTCGTTTTACAACTTAGCTTTATTTTCCGTCGATATGTACTTCCGGGCGATTGTTACAGGAGTCATCAAAAGGTTAGAGCCTGTTCGCGTCGCTGATTTTTGGATTAAGAGAATTCGTGACAGTGACTTACAGACCGACAGTGACGCAGGTGTTTCCAGACGTGCAAATGAAGGCGTATATGTGACATTCGACCAGAATGGACGAAAATGCAGTTTCGAATTCGTAGCCGCTGGCCTTGAGGATTAACAATTTTAGCAGATTAGCGACGTTATTTGAGCGATTAGACGAATCGTGAAGGTCAGAATATTCTGGAAATTTTAATTTTCAAGAACTCGAATTGTGATGTCACATTTCTGAGAAATGATTGAAACGCCCATTTTGGAGAAAAAACGAGAGAAAAACACAAAAACAATAGTTGCAGTAGAAACGACTAAGAAAGAAATAACGACAGATAACTGGAAATTATTGTCAGGAACCGCTCCGAGTTGTAACGATTGTGTCGCTACTTTCGTTAAAGAGCAATTCACGCGAACGGGGAAGGGTGTTGGGCAGCGTGTCCAGCCTTCTGGAAGGAAAAAAGAGCGTTATTTCCCCGGATTCCAGAATCCAGAGGGGTCTCGGGCGGAGAACTCAAACTATTCACTGTAAACTTTTAGCTTCCTGGTGATGTCCTGATTTGAATTTAATTAACATCCAGATTCAATTTCAGATAATGAGAAGCTAGGAATTGAGGGAAAGGATTGATCCATCTTCGATGAAGAAGATGATTTTTTTCTACTGAACAAAAACAATAGTAATATAATAAGTAGTAGTGGCCCTGTTTTTAGGACTGACCTCGTGGTCTGGGGATACTGAGACCCAGCCATTATCTCCCCAATTTTACATATAATTAAGTTAATTTGAGTGTTTTGAACAAAGCCAGAAGCAGTAACGTTTTTGTCGACCCGATGTTGGGAAAACCACCAAAAGAACTGGCTTTGGCAGAGACGGTGAAAATCTTGTAGAGCTGTGTTTAGACGCTAGCCAGTCGATTTAGAACCTAGCTTTATTTTCCGTCGATATGTACTTCCCGTCGAATGTTACATAGATGTTTTTATGGCGCTCCTGGGTGTTATTCTTTTTAACATCATGACCGGCAGAACCGTTAATGAGAACTCCTCGCCGAGCGGATGCTCATAATAACGCCCTAACTGGCGGAAGGGTAGTTCGGAACGCGGAAGCCTTCCGGATTCCCGTGAATAGCTTCTTGACCTAGTTACGACCGAAAATTCACGAACCAGGAAGGGTGGGGAGATTGGCCGTCCCCTCGTTCCCTGAGAGGTTTGTGACCAAAAATATTTAAAGATATACAAGAAACCAAACTAAAAGTAGTATAGTACTTAAGAAAAACAAAAAACATAAAAAATAACCGAAAAAACCAAAAACAGTAATAAAAAGTATACAATCAGTAGAAATCATCCCCCCAGACGTGATGTGATCCGACCCTCCCGTTTGTTGTTGTTAGATATATTGTTTTTACAGGCATCTATAACTGTTAG
Source organism: Symsagittifera roscoffensis (assembly GCF_963678635.1). Taxonomy (NCBI): domain Eukaryota; kingdom Metazoa; phylum Xenacoelomorpha; order Acoela; family Convolutidae; genus Symsagittifera; species Symsagittifera roscoffensis. The sequence goes on from NC_087065.1 coordinate 51,308,651, forward strand.
GTTGTTACGATCAAATGTGTGGCCCATTTGCGGTGCTTGTACTGTAGGGTTATTTGAGTATTTAAGCACGTTAATGCTAATTTGCGCTCAATCTGGAAGCGTCTCGGGATTAGTGAAGAAGACTGATCCGGCAAGCAATTCAAGGAGCGACACGAATGGGCTCAAGGACAACAACCATCGTCTGTTGGGTATCGTTAAAAGTAGTGACCCTTCACCGAACTGCGAATATCCGAGGTTAAGCACCTTAATTCGGAGATTGAACAAAACCTGAGGGATATAGTATTACTAGTGTTATTATTATTTATACAGCCTATATTAATACTCCTATACCGTTTTTCAGTGAAAAAAAACACAGGAAACGGACCGGCTTTTAGGGTCAAAATAGCGATTCTTTGATCCCCCACAAATCGCGATTTTTGAGATATAGATTTTTTTTTGAACGGAAAAAAGCGCTAAATTAGTGAGTTCATCATAACTGTACTAGTATAATAGGTAGAACCGGTAAAGTTTAGTTGGGAAGTGGTTGGTACTAATTGGGTACCAAAAACCGAGTTTTCTTGATTTGTGAAAAAACGAAACGCTACAAAATAAGAAAATTTTTTGAATTTTTTGAGTTAGGACAGTAAAACTTGTTGTTCGGACAACGTTCACTAGTGAACCGACAGTTTTCAAAACCTGTTTGCCGATAACCTTCCGGGTTACAGAGACATCGAACTTAACGTGTTTGATTTAGTGGATTCATCAATCCGGAGGGGTTCAAATAGCATTGTTTTTGGCAAATTGTTTCGATTGGAACGTTTTAGATCGAGTTTTTTGCATTGACTAGAAAACTAAAAACCGCTTAAGCTCGGATTAATAATTTTCAGGTCAAAAAGACAAGAATTGCGAAAAAAGTTGGGAGGAAACAAAAGTGAGAAATTTTTGAACCTTAGAAAAAAGACATTTTAGTTAATAACTTTGAAACTACTGGACAGATCCAGTTGATCTTGGTACCATTGGATCACAAATTAGCTGAGCTTACTAATAAAAACATCAGATATTCAAAAAAGAAAGCGTGAAAGTTTTTTAGGATTGTTTCTAGCAAATTCACCAATTCGGTATGATAGACCCTTCACAAATTGAAATTTTTTTTGGAAGGCCCTTACACCCTACCAAAGGGTAAAAACGGTTGAATAAGGCAATTTTAGGCTGTTCTAGAAGAAAAAGGAAGACTGAAGGCACGAGAAAATCTTAGTCGAGCCGAAAATAGGCTAGCGATAAGACCCTTCACCGTGAGGGTGAATCGTCAAATAAGAGGCTTAACTTCAATCCGGAAGGGTCTTGGGAAGGACGACAGACCCTTCCTAGTTGATTCAAACAGCCTACTAGCATCGGAGAACGTATCCGGAAGGGTATAGGTTAGATATTAAGAAAGCCTCCTAGAAGCCATCTTTACAAACCCGGAGGGGTCCCAATCCGGAGGGGTCTAAGTTTTACAAATGCGGAGGGGTCCCAATCCGGAGGAGTCTAAATTTTTACGAAATCGGAGGGGTCCCAATCCGGAGGGGTCGCAATTTTACCAATCCGGAGGGGTCCGATTTTTGTCAATCCGGAGGGGTCCCAATTTTGTCAATCCGGACGGGTCACAATTTTGCCAATCCGGAGGGGTCCGATTTTTGTCAATCCGGAGGGGTCCTGTTTTTGCCAATCCGGACAGGTCGCAACGGTTGAATAAGGAGATTTCACGCTGTTCTAGACGAAAAGGCTAAGGGAACCAGAAAACTCTAGTCGAGTCGAAACTAGGCTAGTGATAAGACCCTTCACAGTTAAGGTGAATTGTCAAATAAGAGGCTTAGCTTCAATCCGGAAGGGTCTAGGGAAAGAAAATACACCCTTCCTAGTTAGTTCAAACAGCATAAAAGCATCGGAGAACTTATCCGGAAGGGTATCGAGTGAAAATTTTGGAAGTTTCTGAAAAGCTTTCTTTACAAACCCGGAGGAGTACCAATCCGGAAGGGTCCCAATTTTGCCAATCCGGAGGGATCCCAATTTTGCCAATCCGGAGGGCTCCCAATTTTTCCAATCCGGAGAGATCCCAATTTTGCCAATCCGGAGGGGTCCCAATTTTGCCAATCCGGAGGGGTTCCAATTTTGCCAATCCGGAGGGGTCCTGTTTTTGCCAATCCGGAGGGGTCCTGTTTTTGCCAATCCGGACAGGTCCTGTTTTTGCCAATCCGGAGGGGTCCCAATTTTGCCAATCCGGAGGGGTCCTATTTTTGCTAATCCGGAGAGGTACTTTTTGTCAAAACTCAAGTGGACATAAGAAAGTAAATAGTAAAAAGTATTCTAAAAGTCTCGGAAAAGCCATTTTTGCCAATCCGGAGTGGTCGGTCCCAGTTTTGCCAATCCGAAGGGGTCCCAGTTTTGCCAATCCGGAGGAGTCCCAATTTTGCCAATCCAGAGGGGTCCCAATTTTTTCAATCCAGAGGGGTCCCAAATTTGCCAATCCGGAGGGGTCCCAATTTTGCCAATCCGGAGGGGTAAGGTTTTTGCCAATCCGGAAGGGTACTAATTTCGCCAATCGGGAAGGGTACTGTTTTTGCCAATCCGGAGGGGTCTTGTTTTTGCCAATCTGGAGAGGTACTATTTCTGCCAATCCGGAGGTGTACTAGTTTTGTTAAGACTTTTGTAGACAGAAGAAAAGATAATAGTGAAAGGTATTATGTTTTTAAGAGACAGGCTAGGAACCAGTGACTGCACTGGTAACTTGCCTTTTAATAAAAGATCAGACCAACACAAAATAGGTCTAAGCTCGGATATTCGCGACACTAAGTCTCAATTGAGAAAGAGTTTGTAACTGATTTGTGTGGATTGAAATCCAAATCGTTTTTGGGAAAGTGATTGCCCTGAGGTTTTTAGTAGGTCTAGCTCGGGCAATCCGAAGGCAGATAGGTAGCACAGGACTCGGTGGATGCAAAAGACGCCCACTTGAGAAAATTACTGCCTTCGAGTTTTGTCTGTTTGGTGCAGCACCGAACAGGGAAAGCTTTTTCTTTAGAAACAAGTTCGGCTATCACATTGCGACTGACTAAAGTACAAAACACATACGTTTTTCATTGAAAATTTTCTTATTTTTCTTGAATTTTGGTTTTAATTCAACAAAATATGTGCTTGATTCGGTAGTCTGAACACTATCTTTTAAAAATATTGATATCATCAGACTGTGCTAGCTTCATTTCTTACAACTATTAATCGATTATTGTGAACAAATTGTATACACGCTGTACTGTGATAACACACAAGGAATCGTGGTCACTGTTTGAGTGAAACTGTTGGAGTTTATTGTGTTGTGTTATTATTATCAGTAGTCAGCAATCGAATTGAGTGTATAGACAGTAAGAAGTGATAAATTGAAAATGAGTATAGACAAGTCAAGGATACCTAAGCTAAGTGATAGCTCCAGGAAGTTCATACCAGAGAAACAGAGAAAAACAATGAATGAACCTTTTGTGGAAAGGATCACACGAACCCGAACCGACAAAGGGAAGAAAGTTTTAGTCATAATGGTTGATACCAGGAGTCAAAAGTTATCAGAAGGACAAAAGGCAAGGTTAGAGTAGAGGTCCATTCAGACCCTGGCATGGATGAGAATCAGGAGGGACATTGACCGGAAGGGGAAGGAAACAGAAGATTGGCGAATGAATCTACTCCGGTGGAACAAGGCCAAGATTTTGCCACTTCCACCGGGACCTTGCTTCGAGAAGAGATATCGGAACTGTCCGACATCTCTACTGAAAATGTGGCGACTACAAGATCACCCACAGACACACCATGATGGTTGGCATGACGGAGAAACCGGCAACGTCCTCATCGTTTTCAGAAAGAGTGAAAAACACTTTAGGAAACTTCTTTCCATTTACTATGGGAGCGGGTACAGGCGATGAACCAGGAAGAAGAAGATGACGATGACAGGCAAGATAACTTTGGATCTCAAGTCAGCCTCAATAGCTCGACTCAGGAGAATGACGCAAACACCGATAGAGAGAGTGGTACCCTGGACCAATTTGGTGTGGTGAGGACAATAAGCAAGACTACAAACGGATCAGGCTATTCAGGAGGCTTTGTGGATATGACGAACTCGGAAGTGCGAACTGGGGAGAGTAGGAACACAAGGCTGAGCAACGCACCGGCGGATCCAGAGGTGGATAGTGAGAAGACGTCGAGGCAGAGAATCAAAGCCCGACTCTCGACCAGCACCAAGCTACCTGGGATCGACAGGGTGACACGGTCACTTGTGGTGCCATTAGTGGACAACGGAGCATGGATTGAAGAAGCTTTGACCAACATAGTGTGCAGCATAGGAGAACAGAATGAACAGATGTCCATAAGAATGAGTGAACTGGAAAGGCCAGTCCATGTCGAGAGAGAAAGTCTGCGGAAGAGATCAACCGCAACAAACAGGAAGCTAGCAGAAGCGAAAAACGCTTGAAGGAGAGAACGGATGAACACTTCGCGAAGAACCTGTCGCGATTGACTAGGGAGGCTGAGCAAAGAGAGTTAAGATTAAGAGACGACATGGAGAAGTTGAGAATTCAACAAGAGCAGACTCTTGGGTCTCTTGACACGAAGATAGATGCGATGATGGAGAGGCGAACTCAGGCTATCATGGATAGATTGGACGGGCTACTAGGCGGCAGGAGTGGAGCATAAAGTGGGGAATCGAACTCGGAAGAACTTCAATGAACAATAGAATAGAAGAAGGACATATGGACCAACTAGTGGAAGGGGCAGTTCATCAGGCTATACCACAGGGGACAATAGACCACGGGGCCCGAACATCAGAAGAAGTTCAAATGGCAACAGACAGACCTCAAACGAACGACCGACGCAAGATACCCATGCGACTGGGAGATGTGATTCCAGGAACAGGAGTCATGCAAGCCAAGGAAGAAACAATCCCAGCGAGTCGGACAGGAGGGAAAATCCTGAGCCCTTATCAGGGGGCGAAGATACTCAGGCGGGGTATTCAAGAGACCCTGCATCAAGTGCCACAGCCTTTGAACCTCTGAAGAGGTCCTTGGAAACATTTCTTACGAGGTTATCTAGGACCAATGAACGCAGTGAAAACTCCAGAAGGGTATTTAAGAAACCAAGATGCTATAAAGACTAATCTGATGGCTGCATCGATACCTGGATAGAGGTAATGAAACTGCATTTTGAAGAAGAGGACTTGTCAGAAAGACAAAAATGCATTGCGCTAACCAGCAACTTGGAAGGGACAGCCCTAAACTGTGTGATGGCCAAAAAGCAATACCAGCGGGACACTGCTGAGAAAATTTTTAAAATCTTATTAAATCCTTTCGGCTCAGGGGTCCAAGGACACCAAGCAATGATGCGCTTCAAGAAACGGAGGCAACGTGAAGATGAGACGATAGGCAAGTTTCTAGACAATTTGGAGATGCTCAGGAGGCGTAGCCAACCAGATGAGTCGAACAGAAGGATGAACCTGGCAGGAGCCTTAAAATTCATCGATGGGGTGAAGAATGATGAACTTCGAACAATAATGACGACACATTACACACCACTCTCAACCAATGCACCAACACCAGATGAGTTGAGACTCAAGTCAAAAGAATATCTTTTGCTGAAGCCTCCATCGAGATCTGGATTTTACAAAACAATTATGGCAATTTTAACAATGGACCAGGAAACCAAGGAAACAACTGGTACAAGCCAAGGGACGATATGGACAAGAGACGCTCTTGTGCAAATTGCACTTCGACAGACCATCATTGTCAGCATGCCCAACTTACAAACAGGGCATGAAAGCAATAGGCTTTAGCCTCGAGGATGAAGATGCGTCAGAGATCGATCATGAAGATTTCATGAGAGGAGTAATTGCAAAATTCGGCCCAAGGTGTTTCTTATGTAACTTGGAAGGTCATTTTAATTCGGATTGTCCACAATTCTGGGATGCTGTGGCAGACATCAATTATCCAAAGCATGAGAAAGCTTTATCGGGTGTGAAAGCCAGTAGGGCTCGCCTGTTGAGTGAAGCGAAGGCACGCAGAGAAAAGAAACCGCAAGAGCTGGCAACGAAGAAGATGCAGGCGGTAACGGAAGAGATACGTGAACCGGAACCGGTGACTGCATTGGGTGACTTCAAGATTGACTATAGGGCAGCCGCGAGGGATGCTCTAAACAGAGTCTTACAGGAATTGGTAACGAAGGATATCGAACAAAAAGTGAATCTCGAATTGGAGAATGAGAAAATTCAGGAAAAACTGAACGCCTTCGAGGCATCAGAAGTCGAAGAAACGAAAGTACCGAGCAGTTTGAGCATGAAAATAATTGTGATCACCGGGAAGACGTTCGGTATGGTGCCACAGAGAAGTAAAATACAATAGATAATCTCGGTAGCGGGACACCAGGTAATCAGAAATCTGAATGAACCATCAGAATTCACTTTGATGCATTTGGATACATACGCAGATTATCTGAGACAGGTGGAGCCACGCACTGAGTCAAGAGCTGTGCGAGCGCTACTATTAACGGGTGGCCCTCGAATGAAGAAACTCCACGGGCGCTAAGTGGAAGTGTATGGACCATATCAAGTGATACTGAACGTGGACGGGATCAGTATCTACACTAGGACCTACGTGACGACAGACAGTGACCAAATAGGGCAAATCTATTTACGTGAAGAAAAACTTGAAGTCCGTAGGATAGGTCATGACGCCATGATGGAGCAAGACGCGGTTCACATTGGAAACGAAGCAGATGCGACTGCCCATCTGCTCGACACCATGGAAAGAAAATTGGAGTCACAGGGCTCCTGGACACAGGAGCGGTAGTGAGCGTGATGCCGGAAGAACACCAATAACGGTCCTCCACATGGGAGGACGGGATTTTTGGATGAGCTTCCTGGTAGTAGAGAAATTGGACGATTCCGATCAGTTCATACTGGGCAGAGATTTTGTCAGGAATTTAGACGTGATGATTGACTTGAACTACGGTCTAATAAGGGTTAGAAACCCGGACTGGAAGTATGTTAAGAAACCAATTAACAGAATAATAACAGACGAAATCAAGGTACCAATCTTTTTAGATAGAAAGGTAAAACTACAGCAGGGACAAGCTGTAGTAGCAATTTTCAGAATGAGAAATTTAAATTCGTTAAGTGATAGTAAACAGGTTTGTTTGGTACCGAACCCAAATAGTCAAAACTCAGTGATTTTAGGCCGGAGCTTCTCGGTAACTCGAAACGGAATGTGTGTCAGTGTGTTATTGAACACACTGGACACCAAGGTTTCAATCCAGCGTGGGAAGAAACTTGGTTACGCTTTGCCGATGAGGACCGACTATGAAGAGACACAAAATTTGAAGAGATACAGTCTGATAGACAGCCCTTATCATGCCAATAAAGATGTAATTTTAAAACAAATTAATGAATTTAAATCTATTCATAAACTTTTTTCAATGAAATCCGAAACGGACGACGGCTTGTCGAGCTGCTCAAATTTTCCGGAACGCCCCTCGTCACATGAACTAGAATCTGACGAATCGGTTTTGCCAGAAATAGAACACTTAAAAGGGAAAATAGGCGAGGGAGACTTTGAATCATAGCGGTCGGTTTTAAATCGGAGTGCGGATGTATTTTCAAAACATAAGGCGGACATCGGTTGTTGCAATTTCGTTGCACACGAAATCGAACTAGAGGAAGGCGCCCTTCGCCACAGGGAAGGCGCAAGACGAATGACACCACATAAATCGGAAGTGTGCCGAGCGGAGATAGAAATGTTGCCCGAATACGACATGATAGAACCCTCGAAATTGCCGTGGGCTTTCGGAATAGTCATGGCAAGGAAGAAAGAGGGCAACTTAGGTTCTGTTGCGACTTTCGTTACCTAAACGCGATGACAATGAAAGATGCGTACCCGATACCGCGAATAGACGAAAGCCTCTCGAAACTTGGTGACGCCAAGTTCTTCACCACACTGGACTTGGGTTCGGCCTTCTGGCAAGTCCCTCTGCGAAAGAAGGACAGAGAGAAGACCGGGTTTGCATGTGAATTTGGGTTGTACCAGTGGAAGAGGATGCCCTTTGGCTTGTGCAACGCGACGGCCACTTTTCAAAGACTGATGGCTCAGGCTTTGACCAGAGTGACGAAGAAGTATGGGAACCTGGTGATGTGTTACGTGGATGACGTAGTCATAGCAACACCCACCCTGGAAGACCACATTGATCGGCTAGAGGAGGTCTTTAGCTGCATGAAGAGAGCAGGCTTGGAATGTAAACCATCGAAGTGTGAAATACTCAGAGTTTCGATAAAGTATCTAGGGAGAATGGTGGATAGGCATGGCGTGAGGCTGGACCCGGAAGCAGAAGAGGCTGTGTTGACATGGAAGGCTCCCGGACGGACACACAACTCATAAGCTTCCTAGGATTCGCCAATTATTACCGTGAATTCATGAAGGATATGCAGACAAGGTGTATCCAATGCAGAAGCTGATGCGCAACAAAGGAAAGAAGTTCGAATGGAACAAAGAAGCACAAGCTGCCTTCGAGAACATAAAGCGGGAACTGTGCGAAGCGCCAGTCCTAGGCATGCCTACAGAGAAGGGCATGTATGTTCTTGACACAGACGCATCAGTAGTAGCCATCTCAGGAAAACTGAATCAGGAGCAGGAATGGAATGTAAGAACAGTTCTCCGTCCCATAGCATAAGGCAGTCAGGTGTTGAGTGACAATGAGATGAAATATGATGCACCGAAAGCAGAAATGTTTGCAGTAGTCACATTCGTGGAAAAGTACCGCGCCTACTTGGGGAGCGCACATTTCAAGTTACGCGTGGACAACAGAGCGTTATCCTGGTTGAAGACATACTCGATGGATCAGAGTTATATTGGTAGATGGATAGTGAGATTAGATGGCTACCACATGATAATCGAGCACAGGATACATGACAAACACCAGAATGCTGACAGCCTCAGCAAGAAGACCGAGTTCTATGAAAGATTGGAACAGAAGCAAGCCAATCAGGCAGAAATCAAGGAAAGGTTCTCGTTTCTGGACAAAGAAACTTACGAAGCGCTTTCTATTGACGATATGGTTAGACAAGTCTGGAGATCCAATCCCAGAACATCCTGAGTCACCCGTAGAGAAAGCAGCCGAGATAAAGATTTTTATCCCAGAAGGACCCGGTGCCCTTGGATCTGTTGCTGCTTGGTCCAGCAGGAACTCTCTCGCCTTAACATAAACAGCCTCTCAATATTGGATGAAACGGTGCAGGTCACGCCACAAGTGATTCGGATGCTTGGTGGATTGTTGGAGAGATAAGTGACCAGAGATGATCCCGATCCCGAGTGGGCAGCAGCCATGGTGTCATTGACAGTCTGCGAGAAGGTGAAGATCATGCCGTCAAGACGACAACACAAAGAAAATGAAAGGGATTGTAGGACTATAGTTCAGTGTCCTCGATACCCCAAAACGTCTTGACAAGCACTTCTTACAAACGGAAAGAACAGAGGAACGATACACAAAAGAAAACCGTTACCTTTGAGGACCAGGATAAGGAAAGTGAGAAGGTAGATCAGAACCCAAGGCAAGAAAATTTGTCCGAGGAGACAAAAAGTGAGGAGAGCCGACGAGTTCAGGATCAACACCCGGGACAAGAAAGTTTGTCCGGGGAGTCTGATGTAGATAAAAAAATTCCTGATCATAAACAGGATCTGGGGAAAAAATTTTGTCCGGGGAGTTCAGGTGGATGAGAAGAACGCGCGGAACTGATACTGAAGAGGAAACGTGCTCTATCGCAGACAATTCAATGGATGACAACTCCCGGACTTCAGAAATCGACACCTATTCAGACAGGAACTCGAGCTCGTGATCAGACATGTCGGAGCTAGCGATACACACACTATTAGTGGAAACTCGAGCAAGAGATTTGGATAGGGAGATATATCAAGACCCTGACAGTGATCGCTACCTAATACCAGGTGAAAGAGTCTTTGAGAATGCAGCAGATGATCTGGAAACAATAGCAGTATCGAAACGTTCGATAAGCTTGTTACCACAAAAAGAGGTAGTCAGGACTGATCTTCAACCGTTCAAGCAAGAAACACAACCATTGGCGAAGATTTGGTGCGTTAAGATGGAGGATGATACGCATCACCCAGATGAAATGAATAGCCACATGAGGGTCATGAAGACGTACTCAAAGGTGAGATACACACTCTCTGACCTACTAAGAGCACAGAGAATGGACCGCATGACGAGGAACCTGAAAAAGTTGATCGAAAATGGAGCTCCGGACAAAGGCGATCTGGAGGAAGACAGTTATCGCATTCTGAGACAGTACTTTATGGAAAAAGAGGGATGGTTATATCTGATCAAGGACGTAATTGTGGCTTGCAAGAGAAGAGAAGAGAACAAAGTCCTGTATAAATATGATGCGATAGTTTTGCCGCAACTCTATCAAACAGAACTTTTATTCAGGTCAAATGATCAGATGGGCCATCAGGGAATCGACAAAGCATACCAGAGGATTCTGAAACGCTTTGAGTGGCCTGGGATGGAAAAGGCATGCGAGAAGTGGGTAACAGCATGTCTGTCATGCCAACTGGTCAAGGATCCGAGGAAGTTACGATTTCCCTTGAAGTCGATCGAGTCATCTGAATTCAACGAGGTGGTATAGATTGATCACCAAAAGATTTACATGACAGACAGTGGTTAGAATCAAGTCTTGGTCATGATAGATCTCTTCACGAAGTATGCAGAGGCCGTGCCCTGCATAACTACCTCAACAGAAGAGACTTGCGATCACCTAATCAATACGTGGATAGCGAGACATGGTTGTCAGATGACATTTCAATCAGATAACGGAACAGCTTTCGAAGGAGAACTTATGAAAGAGCTTATGCGACGTACGCAGGTGGCTCAAGCCCACTCCACGACTTACCATCCCCAGACGATTGGCTTAGTGGAACGGCAAAATAGAGCGTTAGTGTCGATGCTGAGGGTATATTGTTCAAGGTAAATGACCTAATGGGACAGATACCTTCCACAGGTGATGGGAGCTTACAACAGCACGCAACACTCCACCACCGGAGTTAGTCCACTCATGATGTTAACAGGACACGAGAAGTCTTTGCCTTTGACTTTCTCTAACCCAGAGTATGAGGGGAAGAAAACATCACCACAAGTCTACGCAAGGGATGCGATTAGACGTCAACAAAAACTAAATGACTTGTGTAGACGGAAAACCCAGCAGGCACAGGCAAGGCAGAGAAACCGATTCGATAAAAAAGCAGCTGGTGCAAAAGCTTACTCGGTAGGAGACTCGTGTGGGTATTTCAGAACATTATACCAAAAAAAGGAACGAAAAAGCTCCTAAAAAAGTGGAGGGGACCCTTCATGATTATGGAAGTGCATCAAGAGGGACGCTTTTATAGACTAAGTACAGGCCGAGCCGCTCACTACGAGAAAATTAAGCCACACAATCCATCGACAGAGGACTGTTGTATACCTGCAGGCATGGAAGAGGGGGACTATCTGATGATGGACCCTGCTTGTGAGGTCAACAAGAATGGCACCAGGGAAAAGAACGATGGAAATGAGATCGTGGAGGAAGGATGAAGTCAACCACTGAACCTGGATCCAACGAGGTGATTGAAGCAGATGAAGAAACCTTACCCTACGCAGAGGAGGACTGGCAAGACCCTGAACAAGTGGAGGTCCCCAAGAATTTGGAACCGGATCTTCCATTTACGATACAGACTCGGCAGAGTGACAGGACAAGGTTCACGAGGAAATATAATCCTTACGGAGACGACTTCGTATTGGACAGGATAGATCCAAAGAGGATAGTGGAAGAAGTAGTGGGTCTAGAAGAAATAACTGTGTCACAAGACATTGACATAGTCGATGATCACGACGATGAGTGGGTCGACGACCGGTCGAAACCCGAGGTAGAATTCGACGACGAGCAACAGCAGTCATATGAGCAAGACTTGACGAATCTCCGTGTCTTGGAATGGCTGAATGAAATGACGTCGGACCCAAAGAAGACAAGTGTCACGATTCAAGAAGTAGATCGTGGAAGCATGGAATAAGTAAAAACCGAAAGGAATGATCCTTCCTGGGCTGCCCAGGAAGGACGATTACTCATTCCGACTTCCAACCTCGATTTGATATCCGGTATGCAATCGACGGGGACGTCGGTGGATGTTTTTGTCCGGGGAGTGGGTGTAGGACTTCATTACACTAAAAATTTGCTAATAAAAAAATTAAGAATGGCAAGAGAAACAGGTGATCTAGAAGCAGAAACAGACGAGGGCTCTAAGAAACCGGACATAGGGAGAGTAGTTTAGTCATATTTTAGCTTACCAAACGAATACTCATGTAGCATAACGTTGACAGATAGCGACTTTATACTCACGAATAGAACATGCGCGATAGCGATCACAGCAGACATGAGTTTCAAGACAGCGTTAGTAGCGGATTTAAAGAGAAAATATAAAAACAGAGAATTCCTTTGGAAGCAAAGACCAGGTATAGGAGGCGTAGCAGCTTTGCCTCTGGCGGCGTCACAGATGCCGGGAAAGTACTTGTGCTTCTTGGTGACGAGGGCGAAGGAGAAGCGGCACGTGGATCCGGAAAACCTAGTCTTCTCCTTGACGAGATTGAGAGACTTCCTTGTGGAAAGGGGCGTGAAGGAACTCTCGCTTCCAGTATACGATCCAAACAGAGGACGACTGCATCCACGGGAGTTGTATGCACTGATACACGCAATCTTCAATGATACTAATATACAAGTATACTTACAAAAAAAATATTATTTAAGTATAGGCTAATTTTAGGTCACATGCAGGAAGGCTTCATACTAAAGGTGTCGTGTGTGATATGTGTGTTATGTTATGTTATGTGTTATGTTATTAAGACCCTGGGTAAGAAGGTATTAGTGACCATGAATAACTGAAAGTTTGGACTGTCCATTTTGTGGTCGAACTCCAAAATTTTAGCAACGAAATGATTTCAATAAATTTTAGGATCAAAATCTCTTTATCTGACTGTTTTAAACAAATTTTAATATAAAAATAGTGTAAATTTGCCAAATCTGATATTCGCGACCTCTTTTCTAGATCCTGATTGATCATTCAATCATTCACTTGATTTCAATTCATCAAAGAGATAAAAGAATCGAATCCGAGAGAACATGGACAGCTTTGATTTGAACGAGTACATGGACCTGCAGAGGCGTACGTAGGAACGATGATAGATGCGATCTATCGTCGGCTGATGGACCGAGATTTTACTCTGGAGGACCCAGAGGTAGTCATGTTGCTGGCAGCCTTAATAAACATCTTGGGGCATGATAACCGTGGGGACCGCCCCACGGAAGTCTTATTGATGGCAGCATACGGAGAAAGAGGTCGCGTACTAGACCGCCCGAATATGAGGGTAATGAGGTGGAGAAACGGAGCTCTCTGAGGAAGTGACTTGGCGAACGAGCCTGGATTGGGAAGTTTGAGGACCTACCAACCAGGTGAGATGCCTTTGCCCACCAAGCCTAGGCCTGGATTGAGGAGGGTGCATCAGGAAATGAACAGCAAGGCTGCCTCGTCTAGTTCACAACTGAAAGCAGCTGTGCCACCTAAGAGGGCTAGAGGAGAGGAAGCGGTTCAGACAAACGAGACTATGCAAAATCTTAATGGGACGATAGAAGAACTGGAGAAGACCAGAAGGGAGCTGGATGAGATGACCAAGACCATGCTCAGTATAGAAGAAGATAGATACATGTGGAAGAAATTGTTTGAAGATTGTAACAAGATGCAGGGTGAGTAAATAGAGCACTTGAGGCGAGAGTACAAGCAGCGATCGGAGCGTCTGGCGTTAACGACAGCCGTGGAAAAAGTGATACCTACAAGGAATATTCCTCGTGGGCAGTCCCCGATGGAACTTTTGACGCCTCGAGAGATGATTCAGACGACGGAGACGCAACTCCCGGCTACAACCGGTCGCGTGATAATCCCGGACCCGAGTGACACCCTTGGTGATCCAGTCGTGGAGCAAATGGCGAGAAAGTTGATAGAAACAGCTGGACGATTGGTCGCTAACAGGAGAGCGCCAGGTGCCGGGGTGACTGCATGCTACGGAACAATAGATGACACGGGCAGAGTGCAACTGTCCCAACAGATGATGACTTGGGAGTTAGTGATACAACGTTACCGACAAAGAACTCCGAGGTTTCAGATAGAAAGATACGAGAAATAGCGATGAAGAAAGTGTCCCGAGTGATTGACGTGCAGAAGAACAACCAGTTGAAGTATAGCTTCACGGGAGTTCCGGACACTGATTCGCGAGCCTGCTTCAACCGATCCACTTTGAAACAAGCAGTAAACCTGCAGCAACCGCCACTTTGGACATCACATCTGATACTGGGTGGCAGCTTAGTCAGAGTGCTCCAGAATTTGAGGACCTCCTGGATCACTACGGTGATGGCCTTTGGAGGTGCAACGATAGCCCAGCTATTTCCGATGGTGGAGCTGATGAACCCAGGGAGGATCCCTAACATAATGATCCTAATAGGGACAAATAATGTGTCAAGAGGCTCAGATGAGGAAGAGGCACTATGGGAGTCGATGATGGTGTGCCTATTTACCACTCTCTGGCGTAAATCCAAGTGCTCATAATGAAGGAGTCGTCAGATGAAACAACATCCTGAGAAATCTTGCGAGTCGGATTGCTGGACGGTTGATGCTGCTGGACATTGAACACGAGCTGAGAGCCATGGATCAGGCCAGACTAACCACTGATGGGATCCACTTCGATAGCATTGAAGGACAAGCCTGGATTGGATGAAATGGAAGTTGAGCTCTTTGCTGAAGAAGGAGGAAACTGCGAATGAACCGGCTATTTCAACCTTTGTGCCCCCTAACTTGGAAACACGTTTGGTAACGGTCCCAGGCGTGACGACCTACATGCCGCAAAGCTCTAGCGAGCCGGGGCAAAGGACAGATGTACAAGATCGATTGGGGGAAGCACCAACGAGAAGAACCATCTATCCTAGGAGAAGATTAGGACCTGTCAATCCGACCGCGGAGACAACCAGCACCTCTAGATCGGAGACAAGATCAGAGAAGACGAGCACCAGGCGAGAAGAGTGACGCCCAGACAGGAGCTCTTTGATGTGGTCGAGGCCCATACCTTCTCCCTGGCATATGTACAAAGAAGATCTGATGAATTTGAACCTTCAGACGGTGAGCTTTGCAGCAGATGGCATGAGGATGTTGAATGGAGCGAGTTTGTCTGTCAACGGACTGTACTCAAAAACAGGCGTGGACTGGTTAATAGCCGCTGGAATAAACTTCAGCTCTACAACCGCCTCGAGATTTCCCGATTTAGAAAGACTGCCCTCAAACAATACAATGGGTCCAGTGAATGCAAGACCATTGCATGATGTGAAATTGAACCACGATGGAGGAAATTGAGAGGAAAGACCCGGAAGATTCCTGAGGACGAGGGCACCGATAGGACAACAAAAATATTCAGGCAGGTGAAAACACCCCCGGGACACGTAAAAGAGAGAGCGTACCCGAAACAAGTGAATCAAGAAGGTGATGTTCAGAGATACGGTGGATTGAAGGCGATCAAGAAAGATGAGACCTTCTTTGCTGCGTATGATAAGGCAGAAATGAGGAAGGCAAAGGTTATGGTAGTCGCGAGTTCAGACATCGTGTATACCTCCAAGTCTTTGTTGTGGCCTGATGTTATAATGTTGGCAGCGGTCGACCTACACCGAATGCAATCTGTATCAATGGCAATCGGAGTACAACGGCAGACAGAAATGAACCCAATTACAATTGTATTCGCTGGCATCTACCTAGTAGGGGTTTCCTGAGCCGACTCAGAGAATCTACGAAAGCCAAAGCCGCTGTATGGCTAGCTATAAAGTATATCCTCGAATCGATGGGTGAAGTAGTAGACACCCTGAAAGAAGGTGCCTTCAACAAAATAACACCGAGAGCCGTGTTTGAACTATCTCCGGGATATGCACATCTCCCGGATGGATTGAAGTTTGCGTATGCCATGGTGGCTTTGCTCTCGGAAGGGAAATATGATGTAATCATATCTGCCCCAAACCGCGGAATAGAGATGGAGAATCTGATGCCACTCAGGGCTGAACTACCTGCGGTGTGGTCTGACATCTCGAATGCAATGCGAGGATTTAAGAACCACTCACTACATATGTTAGTGTCAGACGAAGTGCTGGGGTTGGAACTGTTCAATTTCAGTCGACAACTCAAATTGAAGCCGGGAATTGACGATGACCATCGAGTAATCGTAGCGATGTCAAGCGATTTATGGTTCTGAGGAATGGATGTGAAAGAGGGAAGAGAGAGAAGAGAGAATTCCAAGGAGACCAGAGCTCATTTGGAAGCGATGGTTTTGAGAACGAAACCAGATGCTAACCAGTGGCTGCACTTGACCCCTCGGATAGCAGCTTTGGGGGTGGAAGCTTTCGAGCGAGGCCCAGTTATGATCAGGAACATCCATGCCTACTTAGTGAAAAAGGTAAACCTGGCTGAAAATGCTGAAGAGAAATCAGCCGAGTTCAAAAAACAGAGTGTGCCAAGTGATCCTGGAATTTTTCCGGACACAGAATGTGAAGGGAGAAGAAGGCTTTGACCGGACTGACAGCATTTTGGAAGGACTAGGAGCTGGATGGACCGCGTCCTTCTTGGCGAAAATATACCCTTCACTTTCTCGATATCTGATAGAAGAATTCCTCTAAGTAGTCGTAGAAGTATCAATCGTTGAATTATTAGCCCTATTCGTGATGTTTGGAGCAGAGAACTTTGTGAAAGGACCAGCAATACTGCTCACTGAAGGAGTACAGAATTTGCGATTAGATGGGCTTCTAACGTTGATTGCGATAACGCATGGAAACTTGGGAGGGTTGATGACTTTGACATGCTATCCGGAACAGATGAGAGAGAACGTGAGGAAGTTCGACGTGAAACGATCTGCGGATTCCTGGAACAAGATAAGAGTTTTGCGGCATACTCTTATCCAGTACCTCCTGCAGCAGAATCGCTTTGGATCAGGAGAGGATGAAACGATTGAGAGGGAGGAAGACGTGCCACGTCATGTTTGGGGCATGCCCCTACTAACTGATCTGAGCTTAGCTATGAGGAACGATCCCTTGGCATTGATCAGAGGAGCCACGGAGTTCGTGACGGCCATATATGGACCTGCAGTCACGTTTGCGTTCCCAGATGTCAAGGTGGAAGCATACCGGAGGTCGGTGCTGCACCTGAACCTCATATCAGCAGTGGACGGAAGCGCTCTGAATTGATGACGGTCATTAACTTTGACGAGCAATTCCGTGACCGTATGGGAAAAGTGGACAGGGGACCCCTTGAAGTTTTCCCTAAACTATGGAATCTAAGACCCTTTGACAAAACGAACGGAGAGATCACGAGAATTCCTCGACTGACTGCAGCATATCACAAGGTGAGAGATGAGACGAAAGTTTGGGCGATTATAAGAAACTGCCGGAGGAAATCCCTGAATTCCCTCTGATAAGAAGGATGTTGCTCGGAGCAGTCTCCGCAGTGCAAACTCCTAGGTTGAGAGCTTTTGAGACTAATGAAAGGAGGATGGCGAAATTCTCGGAAACGATGGATCCGTGTTTTGTGGGCAGAAATGCCGCAGTGCTGCAGTATACGCAGTTTGCTTACACGGATGAAGCAACGAGAAGACGAATGAGCAATGCAGCGACTCCGGAGCCTGGGAGGTTTGACGAGGAGTGGGCGAAACTGGATCTGGCGCCTTTGATGATGAGAGGCAAGGGTGAATTACCAGAAGCTTCCCTAATTGTAAGGAGCGTAAAACCAGGGTTAATGGTGGGAGCAACCCTACAGACTAGCACCCTTCGGACATGAAGAAGTCAAAGTAGTTCATGGAGAAGAGGAGGATCTGTCAGCTAGCAGGCTAATTGTACCGACATTTCCTGATGGGACCGGGAGTGAAGAGCAAGGGCCCTCAAAGTCAGGAAAGAACCTAGAACGAGACGGGGAGGAGGAAGCCGTCGATCGGAAGAATGGGCAGGGAGGAAGCCGTCGATCGGAAGAACCTATGCAACAGGATCCCGATTAAGCTGGGAAAGAAGATGATAAGGCTTCGACAGGAGGAGTATCCAGCCTGGACTTTGAAATTTTCCTCAGTGATTTTGAAAACGGCATGGATGCATTGGAAGCGACGACTGAGCCAGCAGTAGAGGGTACTCCCGTCAGCCTTTATGGGTACGAACCGAATGGAATCACCAAGGAGAAGAAAAATAGAAGGCGCTGCCAGAGTACTTTTCTTGGGAACGTTGCCCAAAGAAGAGTGGGAGGTGCATCATAGAGACCATGAAAATAGGATGAGATGCAGAATGGATAGAGTGGCCTTCATGGAAGAGGTTTGGACAGTAGTTCAGAGCTACGGAACCCAGTCTATTTGAAACTAGGTCTCAACCGACCACTAATGCGGGAAGTCCTTGACAAAATCGACGAGTGTGAGGGGAGATTGAGCGAATTGTTGATCGAATCGGCCACTGACGAAAGTGAGGCAAACTCTCCTATCAAGATGACGCCGCAAGAAGACAAAGGAGAAGTGGTATATCTGTCAAAAACCCGGAAGGGAATAATGCGATCAAAATTGGTGATTGAAAAGATACATGAATTGAAGATGAAACTGGGCAGTAAGGTGACATTGAGGAAGGCGGTCAAGACAAAGGTGGATTCCGAAATCTCGATGAAAGCTGTCAACTCAGTGAAAAGAAAACGCGTCGAGGAAGCTATGGACTTCGGACAGGGTGATGATCGATTACCTGGCACAGACAGTATATTGACTGATGTAGCGATGGTGCCACCCATTTTTATGGCAGGAATAAAATCAACCGGTTTCAAAACAAGAGGAGTGACCGCACTCTGACTGGAGCGACGTTAGAAATGGACATACTTAGCCAATGTGGAGAGAGTACTCTTAAAGACTTTAAACCGTCTCCCATGAATCACTGAATGGGAAGCGTCGTAGGAAAGCTAGTCCCAGTGGAATAAAACGGACTGACAGTGTCGGAAACTGTATCGATTGATGAACCCGCCGGTGGATACATTGAGATTTTAGAGT
Organism: Symsagittifera roscoffensis; assembly: GCF_963678635.1. NCBI lineage: Eukaryota > Metazoa > Xenacoelomorpha > Acoela > Convolutidae > Symsagittifera > Symsagittifera roscoffensis. Next base: position 51,327,806 of record NC_087065.1, read on the forward strand.
ACAGAAATTCGGCCAGGGGACACTTGATGGCTCTGGAAGACAAAAGTGCCATGGAAGGTTATTTGGAGATGATGCAAGGCACCACTCTGAAGCAAAAGGCATACGGGATTTTGGTATCGTCCAAAATGCGCGCAGAAACGATCGAGCAATTGGTGAGCCTTCCATGGAGAGAGGTAGTGTTGCGATACTTCGAAGAAGAGATGAGAACCATGCCGAAGATACATGCGTTGATAACAATACTCTATGTGAGAGCAGAGGTACAACTGAGATTCGCTTGGTGCATGATTGGGCTGACTCGCGGGGAATATGAACGAACAAAAGCCTTGCTCTTGCTAGCTCTTTTGGACATATATCAGAGCAAACCCATGCGAATAAACATGAAAGGACCCGTGAAATTAGAACCGATGAAGAAAATAGACGAAATAAGGAGGTTCTCAAACAAGGAGCTGAGGCTCTCGAAGGAATCTATGGGAGCGCTGCCGAAATCCAGTGAATACTGTGGACCAATCAGGAAGAAATCGTACAGTTATGTATCCGGAATCATAGGGATGGCGTACAACCCTTTCCTGGATGAAGACATACGCGATTGCTTCTTCGATTACGAGCAAGCAGCGTTGCTAAGATTCTGGACGTCAAGGACTGCAACGATAAGAAGCGCTGCTAATCAGCAGAACAGGCTGGGACTAGTCTTGGAAGAAAAGGTGACTGCTCTTTCAGCGCCAAAATCTGACAATCGAGTGGAGTTTGGATTGGGATTCTCAGACGAATTGCTGAGCACGAGTTTGATGGTAGTGTGGGAACTGATGAAACTATCATGGTTTCCGAGTCCCAACGCCGATTCGATATTACGAACGACACAAGATGAGCAGAGGGAACTGAATTCAGACTGTAACTTGCGTGACCTGAACATCATCTATAATTTGATGACAACAGCCTCTAAGGGCAACGGAGAAGACAAAGTAGAATTGCCTGGCTGGGAACCAGAGGACTGGGTCAAACCTGCTAGCTGTCTGGCAGAAATCTGTGGACTGGAAGGTCACATCTGTGGAGGTCTGGATTGCGTAAACACCCTGGAGAAGCAACACAAGCATTTGATGATTTTGATTGGAACATTGTGATGAAGGCGAAAACAGAAACGGAACTGATTGCAGATTGCCATGGAGGAACCGAGGTGTATCTAGTGACTGCACTAGGATTCTACAGCATGTTTGGTTCTTTAGAGTCACTATTGAATCTAGAACAAAAGCATGAGATGGTCACGGCCATCAGTGTAGAAGTGTTTCCAGGAGTTTTGCAGACTGAACAAAAGCACATAGGAAAATGTAGGGAGGCGATCGAGGCGGAAATGAACATCCGGCACAGTGAAACTTATCGCAGACCGTCGGGAGCGCGATGTTTGGTGGGATCGACATTGGCTCCAATGTGCAAACGCAGATCCCCTGTGCATTTCGTAGCGGTGGATGTGATGAGTACGAGAATGATCGTGGATCAAGCCTTCTCAGTGCCGAATTGCGTAAGACTAGCAAGAATGTCAGAAAAATCTTACGAGTTACTGTGCAAAATGTTCTCAGCAGTTCCGGAGAGAACCAAAGAGGAGTTAGAATCGGTACTGGGAAAGAAGTTCATGGGATCGCCAGTGGGAACTTCAGTGACTTTGAAAGACAAAAGCAGAAAGGATCAACAGTCACGGATTACAATGCTGTAGATGAGAACGATGAAGTCCATCGATGGAAGTGGAACCACTACTGGAAGCTTCCGGAAAACGTAATTGGAGGAGCATCATGTCAACACATGATGAGTTCTCCTGCCATTGCTTACTACAAACATGGTGGTACCCCGGGCGTAGTAATCTGGTGTTGATCTGGGACTGTGGAGAGCTGCTTTCCATGGGTCTACCAGACTCATCACAGCCCATAACAATAGTGATAGTGGGAGTTATGATGGCAATACGATGGCTGGAAGCTCATGTAAAGGAGAACAATAGACAGGAGACGCCGACGAGAGAACAGTTACAGGAATTGGATTGTCTAAAAGATTTAGATCTTTTTGAGACAATGAACAAAATCTTGAACATTCCGATGGAAGTGAAAAAGATATGGGCTGATGCCATGGTTTAGAGCCGACATGACTGCATGGTTGTACGAGTATGCGAAGAAACATATGTAGAAACACAGCAGAGTGTACAGTGTGTATCAGCTGGACATCGGAGCAGGAAATTTCAAGTCAACTTTTGTAATTCATCGGAATGCAGTGACCACCGCCGTGAAGAGAACTTCTAGAACAAGTGAATGTGACGGAAGAGATATTGAAGGAAGACTTGGAGAGAAACGTGACGTTGTGCCTCCACAACAGCTTCTGCCGAAACTGAGAGTCTAACGTTGATCCTCTACCTTGTTGTAAGCAAAGAGTAGAAGAGCAGAAGTGTTGGAGGACTGCTTCCAGCAGCGTCAGAATAGCTACCGACGTGTTGCAGGACACAGAGACTGAAAGTGCAGAGTCAAGGTCCCAGGAGGAGGAGATGGAGCATTGACTAAACGACGAAAAAAGAAGAAACAAAGAAGTGATGAAAGAGAAGAAGTTAAAACTCAGAATTGTTTTATGTGTGTGACCAAAAACTCATTTGAGAAACTAAGCAACCAAGTTGTAATTGAAACTGAAAGAAAACATTTAGTTGAGTTTTGAACATTAAAGAATTTGTTTTATTTAGAAATTTGCATTTTGATTTTAGTTAGTGGCTTTAGAGACACTTACTATTTATTTAGAAAGGCTTGAGTGAAGAGTATATTTAAATATTCCAGCCTGCATGGTTGTTTTTAATCAACAAGGACAACTGATTACTTGGTGGTGACATGAAAGGCTTGGGTAATCTCATGAAGAGGGAGGTTGTTTCATTGTTCTTTCTAACCCCAGAGTTCCTTAATTTTAATATTCAGGACCAATAACAACTCAAATTTCCGAAGGGAAGAAGCATAGTAGGATAATTTTAGCTTGTTGATTGGAAGGACTGTCCTGCAAACTAACACCTTTTAAAACCTAGGAGAAAAAGTTTTATATCAGGACATTGACATTGGAAGTCAGAAAAAATGTTTTATCCTGAGTCGTATCTTTGAAAGTTGCAGATTAATGAAAGAATTTGGAAGGCTATAGTGATGTAGTATGATGCCATTTATATTCTGCGGTGAGTCAATATTACGTGTATAAAAGTGATTTATTGCATTTCGTAAATTCTGTTCGATGGCACTGTACCATGTTTAAGAAGACTACGAGATTCAATGGGGACATTGACCGGTTTGTCCGGAGAATATGTGACATTCGACCAGAATTGACGAAAAGAGAGTTACGAAGCGCTAGCAGCTAACCTTCCGAATTAGCAGTTTTAGAGGATTAACAGTGTTATTCAGACGATTATTCAAATCGTGAAGGCTGAAAGATTCGGAAATTCTTAAATTTTAATAATTCGAATTGTGACGTCACACTTCTGAGAAACGTCAAAAACGGCCATTTTGGAAGAAATCCTAAATAAGAACAGTACAACGACAGAAGTTGCGAAAACAATTACGATAATTGATAGAAAAACTAAAATACGACAGAGTGTTAGCAGAGAGCGCTCCGAGTTGCAACGACTGTGTCGCTACAATCGTTGCAAGGCCATTCTCGCTAACCGTGAAGGGTAGAAACCAGCCTTCCGGAAGGGGATATAAGGGTGTTATTTCCCCGGATTCAGGAATCCGGAGGAGTCTCGGGACTTGAACTTAAACCATTTTATACAAACTTTTAGCTTCCCGATTATGTCCCGAATTGAAATGATTTAACATCTGAATTCATTTTCTGACGATGAGAAGCTAGGAGTTAATGGAGAAGGTTGATCCATCTTCGATGGAGATGATGATTTTTATCTACTGAACAAAAACAATAGTAATATAACAAATAGTAGTAGCCCTGTTTTTAGGAGTGACCTCGTGGTCTGGGGATACTGAGACCCAGCCATTATCTCACTAATTTTGCATGTAAACAAGTTAATTTGAGTGTTTTGACCAAAGCCGAAAACAGTAACGTTTTTGTCGACCCGATAGTGACATTCGACCAGAATGGATCAAAATGCAGATTCAGCAGATTCGGAAGGTTAGCAGCGAACCTTCCGAATTGACGATTTTGAAGGAATAAGAGCGTTATTGGAACGATTGGCCAAACGGTGAAGGCTATAATATTCTGGTATTTTGAAACTTTAAAAATTCGAAGTCATATTTCGACGTCATATTTCTGAGAAACGTCAGAAACGGCCATTACGGCAGAAAACTGGAAGAAAAACTAAACAACATTATTTGCGATAGCGTTAACAACGAAAAGTGTGATTGAGAAACAACAACAAATTGCAGAAGAAGCAGAGACCGCTCCGAGTTGCAACTATTGTGTCGCTACAATAGTTGCAAGGCCGTTACGAACAACGGTGAAGAGGGGAAAACCAGCCTTCCGGAAGGAGAATAAGAGCCTTATTTCCCCGGATTCAGGAATCCGGAGGGGTCTCTGGACTGGCCTTTTATTAACCTGTATAAACTTTTAGCTTCCCTGTCATGTCCTGAGTTGAATTTAATTAACATCTGAATTCATTTTGCTAGGATGAGAAGCTAGGAGTTGGGGGAAAGGGTTGATCCATCTTCGATGGAGATGATGATTTTTATCTACTGAACAAAAACAAAAATAATTCAATAAGTAGTAGTAGCCCTGATTTTAGGAGTTACCTCGTGGTCTGGGGATACTGAGACCCAGCCATGAGCTCACTATTTCTGCATGTAATTAAATTAATTTGAGTGTTTTGACCGAAGCCGAAAGCAGTAACGTTTTTGTCGACCCGATGTTAGAAAGACCACCGAAAGTACTGGCTTGGTAGAGACGGTTAAAAGCTTGTAAAGCTCTGTTTAGACGTTGGCCAGTCGTCTCAGGACTTAGTTTTATTTTCCGTCGATATGTATCTTCCGGGCGAATGTTACAGATGTTAGAAAGACCATCTTTAGAACTGGCTTTGGTAGAGACGGTGAAAAGCATGTAGAGTTTTGTTTAGACGCTGGCCAGTCGTTTTATAGCTTCGCTCTATTTTCCGTCGATATTTACTTCCGGGCGAATGTTACATACTACTTTACATGCGTTACCTCTAGAATCCCTATCATTCCGCTCGAATTGTCCCGCCGTGGCATTCCTATCATAAAAACCATAGCAGATTTTATACATTTCTATCATTGTCCCTCTTTTCCTTCTGTATTCCAGCGATGATAGATTCAGTTCCTTAAGGCGCTCGTAATAGGATAGATTTTCTATACCAATAACTAGAGGCGTCGCTCTTCTTTGTATGTTTTCCAAGAACTTTTGATTCTTGATCAACCTTGGGTGCCAGATTAAGTTCGCAATTTACGTAGCAGTATTTAGACAACCGCGTATTCAGACTAGTCTGTAAGCAGACACATACTATATTAACCAATCAGAATCGAGACAAGAAAGAAATGAATAATTAATAATTATTTATTTCGTAAAATTGCTTTCTCATGTCGATTCTGATTGGTTAATATGTTATTTGTCTGCTTACTGACGAGCATGAATTTGCGGTTGTCTAAATACAGACCGCACTCCGAATTGAAATTTGGCTCGTTTGATCAATTGACAAGGATAGTTTTCAGTCTCTGAAATGGACAATTTTGACGATGATCTTGATGAAATAATGACCCAGCAAGGTTTTGGAAAAGCAACCGCAGGGGATGATAGCTCCTCAGACAGCAAAGTAGATGAAACTTTGCTCAAAAACAGATTGCAAGCCTTAGAAGAAGAAAAGAGATCGAACAAAAAGTGAAACTCGAACTGGAGAATGAGAAGCTACAGGAGCAACTGAATACCTTCGAAGCAACGGAGGTCGAGGAGACTAAAGCACCAAGCAGTTTGAGCATGAAACTTAATGTGATCTCCGGTCATAGGTTCGGTATGGTGCCACAAGGAAGCAAGATACAGTCGATAATCTCAGTGGCTGGACATCAGGTAATCAGAAATCTGAGTGAACCATCCGAGTTCACTTTGATGCATTTGGACACATATGCAGATTATCTGAGGCAGGTGGAGCCACCCACTGAGTCGAGAGCTGTGCGAGCACTACTAACAACGGGTGGCCCTCGCATGAAGAAACTTCATGGACGCTACCTGGAAGTCTATGGACCATATCAAGTGATACTGAAAGTGGACGGGATCAGCATCTACACTAGGACTTATGTAAGAACAGATAGTGACCAAATAGGGCAGATCTATTTGGGTGAAGAGGAACTCAAAGACTTAGGATAGGCCATGACGCCATGATGGAACAAAATGCAGTACACATTGGGTACGAAGCAGATGCGACTGCCCATCTGCTCGACACCATGGAAAGAAAATTAAAGTCACAGGGCTCCTGGACACAGGAGCGGTAGTGAACGTGATGCCGGAAGAACACCAATAACGGTCCTCCACATGGGAGGACGGGATTTTTGGATGAGCTTCCTGGTAGTAGAGAAATTGGACGATTCCGATCAGTTCATACTGGGCAGAGATTTTGTCAGGAATTTCGACGTGATGATTGACTTGAACAACGGTCTGATACGGATTAGAAACCCCGACCGGAAGTATGTTAAGAAACCAATTAATAGGATAATAACAGACGAAAACAAGGTGCCAATTTTTTTAGATAGAAAAGTAAAACTACAGCCAGGACAAGCTGTGGTGGCAATTTTTAGAATGAGAAATTTAAATTCGTTAAACGATAATAAACAGGTTTGTTTAGTACCGAATCCAAACAGTCAGAGTTCGGTGATTTTAGGCCGGAGCTTCTCAGTAACGCGAAACGGACTGTGTGTCAGTGTGTTATTGAACACACTGGACACCACGGTTTCAATCCAGCGTGGAAAGAAGCTTGGTTACGCTCTGCCGATGAGGACTGACTATGAGGAGACACAAAACTTGAAGAAACATAGTGTGAAAGACTGTCCTTATCATGCCAATAAAGATAAAATTTTAAAGAGGATTAATGAATTAAAATCTATTCATAAATTGTTTTCAATGAAATCCGAAACGGACAACGGCTTATCAAGCTGCTCGAATTTTCCGGAACGCCCCTCGTCATATGAACTAGAATCTGACAAACCGGTTTTGCCAGAGATAGAACATTTAAAAGAGAAAATAGGTGAGGGGGATTTCGAAAAATTGCGGGACCTCCTAAATCGGAACGCAGATGTATTTTCAAAACATAAGGCGGATATCGGTTGCTGTAATTTCGTCGAACACGAAATCGAACTCGAAGAGGGCGCCGTTCCCCATAGGGCAGGCGCAAGACGAATGACGCCACACAAATCGGAAGCGTGCCGAGTGGAAACAGAAATGTTGCTTGAATACGACATGATTGCCATGGGCTTGCGGGGTAGTAATGGCGAAAAAGAAAGGGGGCAGCTTAGATTTTGTTGCGACTTTCGTTACTTGAACGCGGTAACGATAAAAGATGCGTACCCGATACCGCGAATAGACGAGAGCCTCTCTAAGCTTGGTGATGCCAAGTTCTTCACCGCATTGGACTTGGGTTCTGCCTTCTGGCAGGTCCCTCTGCGGAAGAAGGATAGAGAGAAAACCGGATTTGCGTGCGAATTGGGATTGTACCAGTGGAAGAGGATGCCCTTCGGCTTGTGCAATGCAACGGCCACTTTTCAAAGACTGATGGCTCAGGCTTTGACCAGAGTGACCAAGAAGTACGAGAATCTCGTGATGTGTTACGTGGATGACGTAGTCATAGCGACACCAACCCTGGAAGACCACATTGATAGGCTCGATGAGGTCTTTGGATGCATGAAAAGAGCAGGCTTGAAGTGCAAACCATCGAAATTGGAAATCCTTAGAGATTCAATCAAGTACCTGGGAAGAATGGTGGACAGGCAAGGTGTGAGGCCGGACCCGGAAGCAGTAGAAGCAGTGTTGACATGGAAGGCTCCCAGAACGGACAGACAGCTCCTGAGCTTCCTAGGATTTGCCAATTACTACCGGGAGTTCATAAAAGGATATGCGGACAAGGTGTATCCGATTCAGAAGCTGATGCGCAACAAAGGGAAAAAGTTCGAATGGAACGATGAAGCACAAGTTGCCTTCGGGAACATAAAGCGGGAACTGTGCGAAGCGGCAGTGCTAGGCATGCGTACAGAAAAATGCATGTATGTTGTTGATACAGACGCATCGGTAGTAGCCATCTCAGGAATATTGCATCAGGAGCAAGAATGGAATGGGAGAACCGTTCTCCGTCCCATAGCATATGGCAGTAAGGTGTTAAGTGACACTGAGATGAAATATGGCGCACCAAAAGCAGAAATGTTTGCAGTAGTCACTTTCGTGGAAAAGTACCGTGCATACTTGGGGAGCGCTCCCTTCAAGTTACGCGTGGACAACAGAGCGGTATCCTGGTTGAAGACCTACTCGATGGATCAGAGTTATATTGGTAGATGGATAGTGAGATTGGATGGCTACCACATGATAATCGAGCACAGGATGCGTGACAAACACCAGAATGCTGACAGCCTCAGTAAAAAAAACTGAGTTCTATGAAAGATTGGAGCAGAAGCAAGCCAATCAGGCAGAAATAAAGGAGGGATTCTCATTTCTGGACAAAGAAACTTATGAAGCGCTTCCCTTAACGAGATGGTTGGACAAGTCTGGACATCCAATTCCAGGACACCCCGAGTTACCTGTAGAGAAAGCAGCCGAGATAAAGATCCGAGCCAAGGAGGACCCGGTCCCCTTGGATCTGTTGCTGCGCTCAAATCTGGTCCAGCAAGAACTCTCTCGCATGAACATAAACAGCCTCTCATTATTGGATAAAACGGTGCAGGTCAGACCTCAAGTGATGCGGATGCTGGGTTGATTGTTAGAAAGAAAAGTGACCAGAGATGACCCCGAGTGGACAGCAGCAAGGGCATCGCTAACAGTCAGTGAGAAGATGAAGATAATGCCGTCCAGACGACAACACGAAGAGAACGAGAGGGATTGTAGGACAATAGTTCAGCATCTAGTATCCTCAATACCGCACGAGATTTTAACCAGTACTTCTTACGGACGGAAAGAACAGGGAAGCAGTACGCGAAGGAAAACCGTCACCTTTGTGGACCAGGATAAAGAATGTGAAAAGGTAGAACAAAACCTGCTGCAAGACTGTTTGTCCGGGGAGATGAACAATGAGAAGAGCCAGCGAGCACAAGATCAACACCCGGGACAAAAATGTTTGTCCGGGGAGGAGTCTGATATAGATGAAAAAATTCCTGATGAGAAACAGGACCTGGAGAACAAGGTTTTGTCCGGGGAGTTCAAATGGATGCGAAGAAGGCACAGACATGATCTGGAGGAATGTGCAGACTCCATCACAAACTCTTCAACAGATGACAGTTCCCAAAACTCAAGAATTGACACTTATTCAGACAGGAACTCGAGCTCGGGATCAGAACTCTCCGAATTAGCGATCCACACACTACTAGTGGAAACTCGGGCAAGGGATCTGGACAGAGAGGTGTACCAGGATCCTGACAGTGATCGCTACCTTATACCAAGCGAAAGAGTCTTTGACAACGCAGCGGATGATTTGGAGACAATAGCGGTATCGAAGCGGTCGATAAGTCTGTTGCCACAAAAAGAGGTAGACAGGACTGATCTTCAGCCATTCAAGCAAGAAACACAGCCGCTGGCGAAGATTTGGAGCGTTAAGATGGAAGAAGACACACACCAGCCCAATGAGCTGAATAGTCAGATGAGGGTCATGAAGACGTAATTGAAGGCGAGATACAGACTCTCGGATCTTCTCAGGGCGCAGAGAAATGATCGCATGACAAGCAACCTGAAAAGGTGGATCGAGAATGGTTCTCCGGATAAAGGGGATCTCGAGGAAGATAGTTATCGCATCCTGAGACATTACTTCATGCAGAAGGAAGGGAGGTTATATTTGAACAAGGACGGGATTGTGGCTTGCAAAAGAGGAGAGGAAGACAGAGTCCTATACAAGTATAACGCGATAGTGTTACCGCAACTCTATCAGACAGAACTATTATTCAGGTCGCATGATCAGATGGGGCATCAGGGGATCGATAAAGTATATCAGAGGATCCTGAAGCGCTTTGAGTGGCCTGGAATGAAAAAGGTATGCGAGAAGTGGGTAACAGCATGTCTGTCATGCCAACAGGTCAAGGATCCAAGGAAGTTGCGATTTCCTTTACAATCGATCGAGTCGTCTGAATTTTACGAGGTGGTGCAGATAGATCACCAAAAGATATGCATGACAGACAGTGGTTATAATCAGGTGTTGGTCATGATAGATCATTTTACGAAGTATGCAGAGGCCGTGCCCTGCATAACTGCCTCGGCGGAAGAGACATGCGACCACCTGATCAATACGTGGATAGCGAGACATGGTTGTCCGATGACGTTTCAATCAGATAATGGAACAGCTTTCGTAGGAGAGCGTACGAAGGAGCTTATGCGACGTACGCAGGTGGCTCAAGCCCACTCCACGACTTACCATCCCCAGACGATTGGCTTAGTGGAACGGCAAAATAGAGCGTTAGTGTCGATGCTGAGGGTATATTGTTCAAGGTAAATGACCTATTGGGACAGATACCTTCCACAGGTGATGGGAGCTTACAACAGCACGCAACACTCCACCACCGGAGTCAGTCCACACATTATGCTAACTGGACACGAAAAGTCTTTACCCTTAACCTTTTTCTACCCAGAATATGAGGGAAAGAAAACGTCTCCACAGGTCTACGTGAGGGATGTGATCAGACGTCAACAGGAGTTGAACGATTTGTGTAGACGAAATATTCAGCAAGCACAGGCAAGGCAGAGGAAAAGATTCGACAAGAAAGCAGCTGGTGCAAAAGCTTACTCGGTGGGAGACTACGTATGGGTATTTCAGAACGTTATACCACCAAAAGGGACGAAAAAGCTCCTAAAAATTTGGAGGGGAACCTTCATGATTACAGAATTACACCAGGAGAGACGCTTTTATAGACTGAGTACTAGCCCAGCCGCCCACTACGAGAACATTAAGCCACACAATCCATCGACAGAAGACTGGTGTATACCTGCAGACATGGAAGAAGGGGATTATCTAATGATGGATCCTGCTTGTGAGGTCAACGAGAAGGGCACCAGGGAGAAGAACGATGGAAACGAAGTCGTGGAGGAAGGAACGGATACACCGCTGGACCCGGATCCAAACGAGGTGATCGAAGCGGACGATGAAACCTTATTTTACGCAGAGGAGGATTGGCAGGATCCCGAACAGATAGAGGTTCCCAAGAATCTGGAACCGGATCTTCCTTTCACGATACAGACTCGTCGGAAGGACGGGACAAGACCAAGAAAGAAATATAATCCTTACGGTGACGACCTTGTAGTGGATAGGATAGATCTGAAGAAGATAGTGGAAGAAGTAGTGGGGCTAGAAGAAATAACTGTGTCACAAGACATTGACATAGTCGATGATCACGACGATGAGTGTGTCGACGACCGGTCGAAACCCGAGGTAGAATTCGACGACGAGCAACAGCAGTCATATGAACAAGACTTGACGAACCTGCGTGTCTTAGAATGGCTGAACGAAATGACGTCGGACCCAGAGGTGACCAGCGTCACGATTCAAGACGTAGATTGTGAAAGCATGAAATACATCATGACCGAACGAGATGATCTTTCCTGGGCGGCCCAGGAAGGACAACTACTCATTCCAGCTTCTAACCTCGACTTGATACCCGGTATGCGATCGACGGGGACGTCGATGGATATTTTTGTCCGGGGAGTGGGGGTAGGACTTACCCACCATGAAAACTTGATAATAAAAAAATTAAGAGTAGCAAGAGAGACAGGAGACTTAGGAGCAGAAACAGGCGAATAACTTAAGAAACCTGACATAGGGAGGGTAGTTGGGTCATATTTTAACTTACCAAATGAATATTCAAAGTAACATAATATTAACAGACAGTGATTTCATACTCACAAATAGAACATGTGCGATAGCAATCACAGCAGACATGAGTTTTAGGACAGCGTTAGCGGCAGATTTCAAGATAGAATACAAAAATGTGGAATTGCATTGGAAACAAAGACCAGGGATAGGTCCGAACAGAGGACGACTGCATCCTCGGGAATTGTACGCGCTTGTACACGTGATATTCTCTGATACTAATATACAAGTATATTTACATAAGATGTATTACTTAAATATAGGCTGAGTGACGTGCAAGAGGGTGTAAGGCTAAAGACTAAGTTGTGTGAGATGTGTGATATGTGTGTTATGTTATGTTATGTGTTATGTTTTTAAGTTATGTTATGTTATGTGTTATGGGTAAGAAGGAGTTAGTGACCATGAACAATTGAATGATGATCTTAGGAATAGATCCAAAGTTTGGACTGTCCAATCTTAGGTCAAATTCCAAAATTTTAGAGACCGATTGATTTTAATAAATTTTAGGATAAAAATCTTTTTATCTGCCTGTTTTTAAATAAATTTTATCGAGAAATTAAGGTGAAAACTGACAAGTGTGATATTCGTGACTTCTTTTCTAGATCCTGATTGATCATTTAATTGCTCACTTGAGTCAAAACTTTGAATTCAAATCAAATCAAATCGAATCTGAAGAACAGTATGGAGAATTTCAACTTGGATGAATTGATGGACCTGGCAGAGGTATATGTAGGACCGATGATAGATGCGATCTATCGTCGGCTAATGGATCGAGACTTCGCTCTGGAGGACCCAGAGGTAGTCATGTTGCTGACCGCCCTGATAAACATCTAAACATCTTGGGGCATGACAACCGTGGTGACCGCCCCACGGAAGTCCTTTGGTGGCAGCATATGGGGAAAGGGGAGTACTAGACCGCCCGAAAATGAGAGTGATGAGGTGGAGAAACGGGGCTCTCTCAGGGAGTAACTTGGCGAATGAGCCTGAATTGGGAAGTTCTAGGACGTACCAACCAGGTGAAATGCCTATGCCCTCCAAGCCCAAACCTGGGCTGACGAGAATGCATCAGGAGATGAACAGCGAGGCTGCCTCGTCTGGTTAACCACTGAGAGCAGCTGTGCCACCAAAGAGGGCGAAAGGGGGACAAAAGGTTCAGACGAACCAAACCATGCAAGATCTGGATGGGATGAAGGATGAACTGGAAAGGACAAAAAGGGAGCTGGACGAGATGACCAAAACCATGCTCATTACGGAGGAAGATCTGGACATGTGGAAAAGATTGTTCGAAGACTGCAACAAAAAGCAGGGTCAAGAAATTGAGCGCTTGAGGCAGGACTACAAGCAGCGATCGGAGCAGATGGCGTTGACAACGGCCGTGGAGAAAGTGATACCTGCAAGGAGTATTCCTCGTGAGCAGTCCCCGATGGAGCTCTTGACGCCTCGAGAAATGAGTCAGACAACGGAGACACGGCTCCCGACAGCGACAGATCGAGTGACAACCCCGGACCCTAGTGACACCTTGGGTGACCCCGTCGTGGAACAAACGGTGAGGAAGCTGATAGAGACAGCTGGACGACTGGTCGCCAACAAGAATGCGCCAGGTTCCGGGTTGACTGCATCCTATGGAACGATCGACGACACGGGCAGAGTATGACTCTCCCAGACCGTGATCAGACAGGGAATAAGCGACGTGACGCCACTAATGGGGAGCTCTAAGGCCCCAGAAAGAAGAATACAGAAGATGCCAGCGAAGAAAGTGTCACGTGTAATAGACATACAAAAGAACAATCAATTGAGATATAACTTCACGGGAGTTCCAGAGACAGATCCGAGAGCTTGCTTCAATCGAGCGACCTGGAACCCGGCAGTGAACCTGCAACAACCGCCACTGAGGACATCACATCTGATACTGGGAGACAGCTTGGTCAGAGTACTATCGAATTTGAGGACCTCTTGGGTCACCACAGTGATGGCCTTCGGAGGAGCGACCATAGCCCAGTTATACCGGATGGTGGAACTAATAAAACCAGGGAGGATCCCCAGTGTGGTCAGCCAGATTGGAACGAACAGCATCTCGAGAAGTTCGGATGAGGAGGAAGCACTATGGGAATCAATGATGGTGTGCTTGTTCACTACTCTCTGGCAGAAATTCAACTGCGCGGTACTGACCGTTTGCACTGTGCCAATGAACACGAGGAGCTTGACAGCAGCAGGAAGAAGGCACAACGAAGGAGTCGTCAGGTGGAACAATATTTTGAGGAATCTCGCAAGTCGGAATGCCGGAAGAATGATCCTCATGGACATCGAACATGAGTTGAGAGCTATGGATCAGGCCAGACTGACCACGGACGGCATCCACTTCGATAGTATCGAAGGACAGGCTTGGTTGAATCGAGTCTTCCATGAGCGGTTGGATGAACTAGAGGCGGAACTCTTTGACACAGGAGTGCTTGAAGGAAGAATGAACAGCGAATGACGCGCTGATTACCACCTATGTGCCTCCTAGCCTGGAAACACGCTTGGAGACGGTCCCGGCCGTCTCGAACTACAGACAACAGAGCTCCAGCGAACCAGGTCAAAGGACAGACGTACAGGATCGATTGGGAGAAGCGCCGATGAGGAGGACCATTCATCCTAGGAGAAGAATAGGGCCAGTCAACCCAATGGAAGAGGCAACTGGCACGTCCAGATCGGACACGAGATCGGAGACGACAAGTACCAGTCGAGAGGAGAGACGTCCGGGCAGAGGCTCGTTGATGTGGTCAAGACCCATACCATCTCCCTGGCATGTATACAAAGACGAACTGATGAAGCTGGATCTCCAGAGGGTAAGCTTAATCGAAGAGGCAAGGAGGATGCTGAATGGACGCAGACTGTACTCGATAACCGGCGTAGACTGGTTGATAGCCGCTAGCATAAATTTCAGCTCCACGACGGCCTTGAGATTTGCTGACCTGGAGGGACTGCCCTCTAACAACACAATGGGACCAGTGAACGCGAGACCATTGCAAGATGTGAGATTGAATCATGATGAAGGTAATCGAGAAGAGAGACCTGGAAGATTTCTAGTGACAAGGGCGCCAATCGGACAACATGTGAAGACGTTCAAGCAAGTAATCTCACCCCCAGGTCATGTATAGGAAAGAATATACCCGAAACTAGTGAATCAAGATGGTGATGTCCAAAGATACGGCGGGTTGAAAGCGATAAAGAAAGATGAGACCATCTTCGCCGCCTATGACAAAGCAGAAATGAGGAAGGCCAAGATCATGATAGTAGCGAATTCACAGTTCGTGTATACGTCCAAGTCTCTGTTTTGGCCGGACGTTATAATGTTGGCAGCGGTCGATCTGGACCTACTGCAATCGGTATCTCTGGCTATAGGGGTACAAAAAAAGACGGACATGAACCCAATTACGATCGTGTTTGCTGGCACCAATGACCATCTACACAGTAGAGGTTTTCTGAGCAGACTCAGAGATCCAACAACGGCAGAGAATGCTTTGTGGCCAGCGATAAAAGATATCCTTGAGTCGATGGGTGAAAGGGTGGATGCGACATAGGAGGGGTCGTTCACCAAAGTGACACCGAGAGTAGTAATCGCGTTGTCTCCGGGGTATGCACATCTCCCGGATGGACTGAAATTCGTGTATGCGATTGTGACCTTGCTTTCGGAAAAAAAATATGATGTGATCATATCAGCCCCAAATCGCATGATAGAGATGGAGAACCTGAGGCCACTAGGGGCTGAACTACCTGCAGTGTGGTCAGATATCTCGAACGCGATGAGAGGATTCAAGGACCATGCGCTGCACTTGTTAGTGTTGGACGAGGTGCTGGGGTTGGAACTGTCCAATTTCAGTCGACAGGTCAAACTGAAACCGGGAATAGACGACGACCATCGAGTGATCGTAGCGATGTCCAACGACTTATGGTTCCGAGCAATGGAAGTGACAGGTGAAAACACGAGAAGAAAAATTCACTAGAGACTAGAGCTCATTTGGAGGCGATGGTTTTGAGAACCAAGCCGGAAGCCAACCAGTGGCTACACCTAAATCCTCGAGTAGCGGCATTGGGTGCAGATGCTTTTGAGCAAGGCCCTGTGATGATCACGAAGATCCATGCCTACTTGTTAAAGGAGGTGAACCTGGCGGAAAATGCCGAAGAAAAGACCGCTGAATTTGTAAACAGAATGTGTCAGATTACCCTGGAAACCTTCTGGACCCAGGAAGTGAAGGGAGAGGATGGCTTTGAACGGGCAGACAGCATGCTCCAAGGGTTGGGAGCCCGATGGACCGCGTCCTTCTTGGCAAAAGTCTACCCGAAAGTCTCTCATTACTTGATTAAGGAATTCCTCCAAGCAGTAGTGGAAGTGTCAATAGTGGAACTACTAGCCTTGTTCGTCACGTTTGGAGCAGAGAGTTTCCTGAAAGGACCGGCGATGCTGCTCACCGAAGGAATTCAGAACCTGCGGTTAGTTGGGCTTCTAACACTGATTGCGATTACCCACGGAAACTTGGGAGGACTAATGAAATTGACGTGTTGTCCAGAGCAGATGAGAGAGAGAGTGAGGAATTTAGATATGAAGAAATCCACGGACTCGTGGAATAAGATAAGAGACCTGAGACACACTCTTATCCAATATCTCTTACAACAAAATCGCTTTGGAACGGGAGAAGATGAGACTATCGAAATAGAAGAAGATGTTAGACGACATGTTGGAGGCATGCCCCTGTTAACCGATCTGAGCTTGGCTATGAGAACCGATCCCTTAGCACTGATCAGAGGAGCCACGGAGTTTGTGACAGTGATTTATGGACCAGCAGTCAGGTTTGCGTTCCCTGATGTCAAGGTGGAAGCATACAGGAGGTCGGTGCTGCACCTGAAACTCATATCAGCAGTGGACGGTAGTGCGCTGAACTGATGTGAGCAGCACGTATTGCGGGAGCTCATGAGCGAAGATCTGTTGTTTGCGAAAATATCAGAGCCAGAAATGACAGTCATCAATTTTGACGATCACTTCCGTGATTGCATGGGAGAAGTAGAGAGAGGACACATCGAGGTGTTTCCAAAGCTTTGGAATCTGAGACCCTATGATAAAACGAATGGTGAAATAAGCAGAGTGCCTCGTCTCACTGCAGCATATCATAAAGTGAGAGAAGAGACGAAAGACTGGGGTGATTACGAGAAGCTGCCGGAGGCAATCCCCGAATTCCCTCTGATAAGAGGGATGCTGCTCGGAGCAGTCTCCGTGGTACAAACTCCTAGGTTGAGAGCATTCGAAACCAATAAAAAGAGAATAGGGAATTTCGTGGCAACGATGGATACATACTTTGTAGGGAGAAATGCCGCCGTGTTACAGTACACACGATTTGCCTATACGGATCAAGCGACGAGAAAGCGAATAAGCAACGCCGCGACTCCCACGCCGGGAAGATTTGATGAGGAATGGGCGGGACTAGGCTTAGCGCCTATGAAGATGAGAGGCAGGACCGAACTGCCTGAGGCCTCATTGATCCTGACTAGTGTCAAACCGGAGTTGACGGTAGTAGGAACGCTGCGAACGAGAACCTTTTTAGCACCCTTCGGCTGCGAGGAATTCAAAGTGGTCCATGGAGAAGAGGAAGATAGATCGGCCGGTACATTGATCATACCGAAGTTTCCGGAAGGAACCGACAATGATAAGCAAGGACCCTCGAGCTCAAAGAAGGATATGTCAGAAGGAGATTATGGACAGGGAGGAAGCCGTCAAGCGGAAGAACTCATGCAACAAGATGCAAGTCAAGCTGGTGGGGAAGACGACAGGGCATCGACAGGAGGAGTGTCCAGCCTGGATTTCAATATCTTCAGTGATCTTGAGAATAACGCGGATACGTTAGAGACGACTGAGCCAGCGGATGAAGGCATTTCGACACTGGAGCCTCCGTCAGCCTTTATGGAAATGAAACGGGATTTGCCGGAGAGCAGCTCTCCTGGCAATTCAAGAAATAACGAACAAAGAATCCTCATGGAATCGCCTAGAAGAAGAAGAATAGAGGGCTCAGCCAGAATACCTTTCTTGGGAACGTTGCCCGAAGAAGAATGGGTATTACATCACCGAGACCATGAAATTAGGACGGGATACAGATTGGACAGAGTGGCGTTCATGGAAGAAGTCTGGACAGTGGTTCAGAGCTATGGGACCCAGTCTATTCTGAAAACAGGTCTCAACCGACCCTTGATGCGGGAAGTCCTTCACAAGCTTGATGAGTGTGAAGGGAGATTGAGTGAGTTGTTGATTGACTCAGCCACTGATGAGAGTGAAGCGAATTCTCCCATCAAAATTCACCGCAGGACGATAAAGGAGAGGTAGTGTATCTGTCAAGAACCAGGAGAGGAACGATGCGATCGAAATTGGTGATTGATAAGATCAACGCGATGAAAATGAAGTTAGGCAGCAGAGTGATGCCGAGGAGAGTAGGAAAGACGAAGGTGGATTCGGAGATATCGGTGAAAGCTGTCAATTCAGCGAAAAAGAAACGAGTCGAAGAGGTCATGGATTTGGAACAAATTGATTATCAATTGCCTGGCACAGATAAAATGTTGACTGATATAGCGATGGTGCCACCCATTCTCATGGCTGGAATAAAGTCAACAGGTTATAAATCCAAAAGGAGTGACCGCACTCTAACTGGAGCAACCTTAGAAATGGAAATACTCAGCCAATGTGGAGAGAGCACAATGAAAGACTTTAAGCCATCTCCCATGAATCATGGAAAGGGAAATGTCGCAGGATAACTAGTACCAGTAGAGTATAACCGACTGACAGTATCGGAGGCTGTGTCGATAGATGAACCCGCCGGTGGAAACATGGAGATGTTGGAGTACCGAAACTCGGCTAGAGGGTATGTGATAGCTCTGGACGACAAGAGTGCCATGGAGGGTTATCTGGAGACAATGTTGCAAGGCACCTACCTCAAGCAGAAGGCGTACTGGACTCTAGCGTCGTCTGAGATGCAGGCGGAAACGATGGAGCAGTTGGTGAGCCTTCCATGGAAAGCAGTGGTGTTACGGTACTTCGAGGAAGAGATGAGGACTGCGCCAAGAATACACGCTCTCATGGCAGTACCTTACGTAAGAACAGAGTTACAACTGAGGTTTGCCTGGTGCATGATGGGACTGACTCGCAAAGAATATGATTCAGAAGAAAGGAAGAGGTCAAAAGAAGAGAAGGTTTTCCTTATGACGAACCTGAGGGATCTGATAATCCAAGAGGGAGCAGCAGTAGCGTGTGCGAAGCGGAGAGACGCTCTCTGTTTCATTCGATTCATGATGGAGCAGATTTCAGTACCTGCATTGAACACTTGAGTTAAGATGCTGAGGGAAGGCGATGAGCAAGCGAAATCCTTACTCTTGCTAGCACTGCTGGATATGCAGCAAAGCAAACCGATGAGGGTGATTATGAAAGAACCCGAGGAGTTAGAACCCATGAGAAAGATAGACGAAATCATGAGATTTTCAAACAAGGAGCTAAGGCTCACTAAAGAGTCTATGGGGGCACTGCCGAAATCCAGCGAGTACTGTGGACCGATCAAGAAGAAGTCGTACAGCTACGTATCCGGAATCATAGGGATAGCGTACAACCCTTTCCTGAGTGAAGACATACGCGATTGCTTCTTCGATTACGAGCAGGCAGTGTTGCTGAGATTCTGGACGTCGAGAATTGTAACAATTAAGAGCGCTAATAATTCACAGACCAAATTGGGACTGGTCTTGGAAGAAGATGTGACTGCACCTTCCGTACCAAAATCCGACAAAAGAGTCGAGTTTGGGTTGGGATTCGCAGATGAATTACTGAGAACGAGCTTGATGGTAGTGTGGGAATTGATGAGGCCATCATGGTGTCCTAGTCCCAACGCTGACTTGATATTACGGGCGACACAAGACGTGCAGAGGGAGCTGAATGCAGACTGTAACCTGCGTGACCTTAACATCATATATAATGTGATGATTACGGCCTCTAGGAGCAACGGTGAAGATAAAGTGGAGTTGCCTGGCTGGGGACCAGAAGACTGGGTCAAACCTTGTAACTGTCTGGCGGAAATCTGTGGACTGGAAGGTCACTTGTGGAGGTCTGGACTGTGTGAAGACCCTAGAGAAACAACACAAGCAATTGACGGTATTGTTTGGGAATGTCGTGATGAAAGCAAGAACGGAAACGGAACTGATAGCGGATTGTCATGGAGGAACCGAGGTGAATCTAGTGACTGCACTAGGATTCTACAGCATGTTTAGTTCTTTAGAGTCACAATTGAATCTAGAACAGAGACATGAGAGTGTCACTGCCATCAGTGAAGAGGTATTCCCAGGAGTTCTGCAAGCCGAGCAGAAATACATAGGAAAATGGAGGGAAGCGATCGAGGCGGAAATGAACATCAGACACAGTGAGACTTATTGTAGACCATCAGGAGCACGATATTTGGTGGGCTCGACATTGGCTCTAATGTGCAAGAGCAAATACCCGGTACATTTCGTAGCTGTGGATGTAAAGAGTACGAGAACGATCGTGGATCAAGCCTTCTCCGTGCCAAAGTGTGTGAGACTGACAAGAATGTCCGAAAAATCTTACGAGTTGCTATGTAAGATGTTCTCAGCAGTTCCAGAGAGAACAAAGGAGGAGTTGGAAACGATACTGGGAAGGAAGTTCATGGGATACGTGAGTGGGAACTTCAGTGACTTTGAGAGACAGAAACAGAGAGGATCAACTGTTACGGATTACAATACAGTAGACGAGAATGATGAAGTCCACCGAGTGATGATGGAAGTGGAACCATTACTGGAAGCTTTGGGAAAACGTAATTGGAGGAGCAACATGTTGACACATGACAAGTTTCCCTGCCATTGCCTGCTGCAGACCTCGTGGTATCCCAAGCGTAGTAATCTGGTGTTGATCTGGGACTCTGGAGAACTGCTCTCCATGGGTTTACCAGACTCATCACAGCCCATAACAATAGTGATAGTGGGAGTTATGATGGCGATACGATGGCTGGAAGCTCATGTGAAAGAGAACAATAGACAGGAGGCACGGAAGAGAGAACAGTTGCGGAAATTGGATTGCCTAAAAGATTTAGATCTTTTTGAGACACTGTGCAAGATTCTAAACATTCCGATGGAAGTGAAGAAGATATGGGTAAGAAAACGATTGATGCCATGGTTCAGAGCTAACATGACTGCATGGTTGTACGAATATGCTAAAAAGCATATGTCGAAGCACGGCAGAGTGTACAGTGAATATCAGCTGGACATCGGAGCAGGAGCTTTCAAGCGAGCTCTCGTGACTCATCGGAATGCAGTGACCACCGATGTGAAAAAAATTTCCAGGACAAGTGAACGTAGTGGAAAGGAGAAGGCAGAGATGTTGAAGGAAGATTTGGAGAGAAATGCGACGTTGTGTCTCCACAACAGCTTCTGCAGGAACAGAGAATCCCCTACCTTGTTGCAAACAGAGGGTAGAAGAGTAGAAGTGTAGGAGGACTGCTTCCAACAGCGGCAGGATCGCTAATGATGTGTTGCAAGACACAGAAACTGAAAGTGCAGAGTCAGTATCACAGGAAGAAGAGATGGAACATTGACGAATGGCCGAAAAACGATATGCAAAAAGAGACGAAATTAGAAGAATTTAGAAGTTTTAGAACTTCTAAACGACGAAAAAATAAGAAAACAAAGGAGTGATGAAGAAAAAGTTCAAACTCAGAATTGTTTTATGTGTGTGAAAAAACTCAAGTAAGAAACTAAGCAACC
Organism: Symsagittifera roscoffensis; assembly: GCF_963678635.1. NCBI lineage: Eukaryota > Metazoa > Xenacoelomorpha > Acoela > Convolutidae > Symsagittifera > Symsagittifera roscoffensis. Next base: position 51,349,584 of record NC_087065.1, read on the forward strand.
AAGTTGTAATTGAAAACTGAAACATCTAGTTGAGTTTTGAACATTAAAGAATTTGGTGCATTTGGGGCTTTAGAGACACTTATTCTTTATTTAGAAAGGCTTGAGTGAAGAGCATATTTAAATATTTGGTGCATTTGGGGCTTTAGAGACACTTATTATTTATTTAGAAAGGCTTGAGTGAAGAGTATATTTAAATATTCCACCCTGCATGACTGTTTTTAATCAACTAGGAGAACTGATCACTTTGTGGTGATGTGAAAAGCTTGGGTAATCTCTAGAAGAAGGAGATTGTTTCATTGTTCTTTCTAACCACAGAGTTTCTTAGTTTTCTTATTCGGGACAATAACAAGCAAGATTTCCGAAGGGAAGAAGCATAGTAGGATAATTTTAGCTTGTTGGTTGGCAGGACTGTCCTGCAAACCAACACCTTTTAAATCTAGGAGAAAAAGTTTTTAATCAGGACATTGACATTGGAAGTCGGAAAAGATGTTTTTATCTTAGGTCAGATCCTTAATGTGCAGATTAATGAAAGAATTTGAAGGCTATAGTGAGGTAGTATGATGCCATTTATATTCTGCAGTGAGTTGATATGAGGCGGATAAAAGTAATTTCGTGCATTTTGTAAATTCTGTTCGATGACACTGTACCTGTTTTACGAACATTGCGAGATTCAATGAGGACATTGACCGGACTGTCCGAAGAGTATGTGACATTCGACCAGAATGGATCAAAATTCAGATTCAGCAGATTCGGAGATTTAGCAGCGAACCTTCCGAATTGACGATTTTGAAGGAATAAGAGCGTTATTGGAACGATTGGCCAAACGGTAAATTCTAGAATATTTTGGTATTTTGAAATTTTAAAAATTCGAAGTATGACGTCATATTTCTGAGCAACGTCAGAAACGGCCATTTTGGCAGAAAACTGGAAGAAAAACACAACAACATTAGTTGCGATAGCGTTAACAACGAAAATTGTGATTGAGAAACAACAACAAATTGCAGAAGTAGCAGAGAAAGCTCCGAGTTGCAACTAATTTGTCGCTACAATAGTTGCAAGGCCGTTGCGAACAACGGTGAAGGGTGGAAAACCAGCCTTCCGGAAGGAGAATAAGAGCCTTATTTCCCCGGATTCAGGAATCCGGAGGGGTCTCTGGACTGGAACTTTTATTAACTTGTATAAACTTTTAGCTTCCCTGTCATGTCCTGAGTTGAATTTAATTAACATCTGAATTCATTTTGCTAGGATGAGAAGGTAGGAGTTGGGGGAAAGGGTTGATCCATCTTCGATGGAGATAATGACTTTTATCTACTGAACAAAAACAATAATAATTCAATAAGTAGTAGTAGCCCTGATTTCAGGAGTGACCTCGTGGTCTGGGGTTACTGAGACCCAGCCATGAGCTCACTATTTCTGTATGTATTTAAGTTAATGTAACATTCGTCTACTGTAGTCACACATGAGGCTTAAGAAAAATAGGCCCTATAACCATTGGCTCAAGAGTCAGGGACACTATCTCTTGTGTTTTTCTACCTCAAATCAGTCGGAGCCAATTCGGTTCGCTTGTGACATGAGACTACGACCCGTTACAGCTTAAAGGCTACTACCAAACTATCCTCCCCACTCTAGAAATAATAACGTCCCCATACTCAGGTCTCTAGATACCCAAAATACATGAACGCCGTTAAAAACCGGGTTGGAACAATCCGTTAAGTTACTTTTTATTGGACAGTGGAACTTTGATCCATTTCAGATGGATCAACCTAAAACTCGCCTTACCTCAACATAACAATTATAAAACACACTCTAGAAATTTAAATTAAGGACTCACATGTTGATGCGCTCAAGCACAGGAGGTAATTAAATGGGTGAGCAACTCTAGAATTAACTAAGATAACTAGATAAGTTCAATGTTTGTCAGTTTGAATGGCAGAGGTAAGTTTGAACTCTAGAATGACGTTTTATGTGAACTATTGGGACACTCCAGCTGTCCACCTTTCCGTCGAAGGTTCACTCTAGTCCAGTTCGAATAATTGTTCTCTCGGGAATACTCTGTCTTCTATTTCAGATAGGACAGCTCTACTCTTGTTCACTATGATGGAAATTGCGAATAGCAATTTCCCACTTGTTTTTTATCTGACAACTTTCCCGCGATTGTTATTCGATCGTTCTGACTTCTCTTTTCTGATTTTCAGTTATCGCGAGAAAATCGTGCATGACAGGTTCCATTCGAAATTTTGAAAAATTAAATTTCACTCCAAAATCAAGTGTTTTTTGCTTCTCTCAAGGTCAAACTTCCAAATATGACCGACTGGCACATACTCCCCGGACTCGAGATCGATGTCCTCATCGCGTGCTGTCTTCTGCCAGTGAGTCCCAGAAAACCGAGTGTTACTCAAGATACAGTGCCAGTGGTCATTTACAGAAGTTTGCAGCAGACTTAAGCTTATCTACACCCCAAAATTCACAGCCATGTAAAATTTTCACACTATCGCTAAACAGCAATCAAAATCTGCACACACCTGCACCCTTGAATTCTCGCTTTTCAAGCCAATTTAAAATTTCTTTTGTCCCATTCAATTAGGAAATTGTCATGCAGCATTTTCGTTTATATAATAGATATAGCATATTAATAACAATATCTTGTTTTGTTAAAATTTCTTTTTCGTGAACCCAGGTTTCACCCGGATCCACGCTCAAGCCCCCTTTCCCTCTCAAGACTCAAGATCCATTCGAGCCACCTGCTCATCTCGCACTCTTCGCCTTGGAGGTACTGCACCCTGAGGTACTAGATACGGCAAACTGTCTCAACAGTTCCTCTTCATCATCGGAGCTAATCACAATCTCCTCCCAAGCCTTCAGCTGCTCGTAGGATCGCATCCATTCTCTTTGCTCTTGCAACCTCTTTGCTTGGTTGGGTAGTGCCTTCACCCTAGATTCCCGGTTCAAACAAAAGGAATTGTGCAGGCTCAAGCTCACGTTCTTCGCCAGGTCCTCCTCTAGTATCGATTCCCTCGCTTTGGTATTGTCTCTAGACCTTTTACCCACTCTCTTCCATCCTGTCGTGATTGCATTACGATGGGTTAACAGGGGTCTCTTGAAAGCTTCCGGCCCAATCTTGGCCTGGAACTGTCGATACTCCTTTTGATGTTTTCTCATGTGATCTTTCGTTGTCATGTACAACCAGGACGTCAGCGTCGCCCGAAACCATGGGAAGTACCTCAAACGGCTCCAGACATGTCTGACTTCCGTTGGTAAGGCGAATACCTTGCACGCAGTCTCAACAACTCGAGTCTCCTACTGTAGTCTATCGCGTATATTGACTCAGCCGTTGGCGTCCCCGCTTACCGATACTTCGTTATATTCTCTTCTATCCATCTCAGAGCCAACATCGTACTCACTACCAGGATCGTCACCTTCTGTCGGTGATCCGGTAGTCCGATCGACCGGATTTCTTCCATATCCCATACCAGGCAAAGGTTCTTGTGATCTGGATACCACACCGTTTGCGCCAAACAGTGGCATGGGCATTCTCCATGGGTGATCTCAATGCTCCTGAGGTTACGCTCCCCCGAGGCTTCCAAGAGAGGCTCAAGCTCCATCATTTTCTCATGCATCGTGTCGTTATCTTCCAGGTTTGGAGCCCTTCCCACAGGTTTTCCGATCACGTTTTGTCTCTCGTGATCGCTTGTGTTCTCTCTCTCCAACTTCAAAAGTTCTTCTCCCCAGATTTCACTCAAGTCATCTCTCAATTCTTTTGGTACTGTCCCTCTGATTTTTCTCAACAACTTGTGCGAGTGATGCGATATCCTAGCCAACCTCACGCACTTGGGCACTGAGAAGGCCTTGTCCACCAGTACTCTCTGGGTGGATGCTTCCACCATCACCATGTGCAGTGGGTAGTGACTTCCGCACAAGTTGGCCATCATTGACCCTATCAGGGATTTTGCGTTCAATGGCAGGCCATAAGCTTCGCTCATGGGAAACCCAATTTCTGCCTCAAGACCAACTTTCCAGCTCCGGATGTGTTTTTGAGTCACCTGCAACACCCCAGGCCATGATTCTACGCTCAACGCCGTCACCCAATGGTGTTCAGACTCTAGTCTTTCCAATAACTGCAAACTACACATTCTCGAGAAGAATCCGAGAGCTGTCGCTATATTCACCGAGGTTCTCGCGTAACACTCCGCTACTATTTGCACTTCACTTCTCTCCCTTTCTGTGATGTCTTCGAACCAAGTGACCAGGTCTTCTTTTTGAAAGGACAGTATTCTGACGCATGACCGTCCATCGCAGGTGTGCTCTCCGTTTCCACACGTCGAATCCAGACAGCTACCCGGCTCCAATTTCTTCGCTGACCCGGGATTGTTCGTCTTTTCGCTTGGCTCTTGCATCTGAGGTGAGATTAGCTTATGCAGCACACTCAACTTTGCCAGATCTTCATCTTCCGTTGGTGCTAACCTCACTCGCTCGGTGGTTTCCTCGATCAGACTCGCGTGGGGATGTGGACACCAGGAGGGTCTTAGTAGCTTCCATACCACTCCCAAGTTCGTGGTTAACAAGCCATTTCCATCGCCCATGTTCACTTCAACTCTCTTGTTTGAGCGCGGTATGCTTACCACCTCTGGTGTTTTCTCAAGAATCAGGCCCAAGCTCGGCCCCTCTTTTTCCACCGCGTCTATTTCCATTATTCTTTCTGTCCAAAACTTCAGTAGCTCCGCTACCTCATGGTTTCTGTGGGCGCCTCCAGTTTCCGAGTCTAAGAAGGGGTTGTAGGCTATTCCCATCACTCCCGATACATATTGGTATTCCCCCTTCTCGCTGAGTCTCGAGTACTGCTCTGACGAGGCCAGGTTACGGTGAACATCATGTTCTTCTTCGAACTTCTTATTATAAAACCTCCGCACCTCGTCTAGCTTTCTGTGGTTCTCTAGGGATTGTCTGGAACCATCTTCCTTTTCTATTCCTGTACTCTGATATACGTTCAAGATGATCGTTGAGACTCTTTTTTCCATGGTTTTACTTCCGCTTGCTCTCTGTTGGCATGCCAGGATGGTGCTATCAGACATCATCGACATTATCCATCTCAAGAAACACGTGGCATCCTTTCTTCTAGCCAGGCTCAAGCCTGAATTGTCCCTGGCTACGTGTTGCATCAGTGCCTGATACACATCTAGCTTCTTGCTTCCCAACTTCAGCCTGTCATACGAGGTCAGTGTTTCCAACTCTATTCCCACCAGACTCCAGGTGAACATTAATTGTCCTGCAGTTCTAACGAAGGGATTCGCCATTAATGGTGGTGCTGATGAGGGTGTCCTCATTGCTTCTTCAAAATGATCCTTCAACAAACTCTGCCAGGACCTCTTCAGATGACTTGCCATTTCTATTTTATTAACCTCGGCCTTTTGCTGGGTGGCCCAATTGCGTCGCTTGCGAGCTACTCCACTGTCCAACTTCTTCCAGCAGTCCTCCATTTCTTTCAATGTTTCAAGGGCCACCCACCACGTCCGGGCAGTGTTCCTCGTCTTGTTCTTCTCCAATGGATCACTCGTCACTTGCTTGCCCATGTTCTGATGTGCCTTTGAGATCCATTCTTTGCCGATATCCACTTCCCATGTCTGTCCGTTCGTTGAACCTCTCTTTACGTTTATCTTCTGAGGCTTGAAGTCTTCCTCCGATGTCGAACTGGTGGAAGTCTCTATTTCCCTTTCTACTTCAAGTGGTCTTCTGAGCTCCGAGCTGTTCTTGTATGCCAACGTCTTGCATCGAGCCAAAACCATGGGCGCCGTCTCTCTCAAGTTTCCTTCCGAAACAGCATCCACTGAAGGACTACCCAATCCTTCTACTTCTCTCTTCCTCTTGCGAGTCTTCACATTTCTGCTTGAGGGCGTTGCAGCTATCATCACTGATTCGACCTCCCTATCCAATCCTTCCAACTCTTGCCTCCCCCCTGCTCGAGCCTTAAGGATATTAGTACTTTTAATTATATTACTAGTCCCAACCTTATCCCTTTTTATGGAGGTTCGATGGCTCCAACTCCCGATTGGGGGCTGCCATTAGAATCCGCCATTCATTCCCTTCTGCTATCAGGATCAAGACCGCGTACACGAACTGTAGGGCGGGTGGCATACTCGCGTATCCAGGGGATGTGGTAAACACCACCTTCGTCTTGGACCCAAATCTCGAGACAACACTCTCTTGCACTTCATTCATCGCCGCAAACAATGCCTGAATGGCTTCCCATATCTTCCTCGATGTCGGAATTTCATCGCCCTTTAGTTGCTCAAGAAGTCCCATCGCGTGCAGGTGATCATTCATTCCTGCAAACAATAGCAGCTCAGGTTCACAGGGCATCTCCGACTTTATTGCCACCACCAGAGTTAACATCTGATTTAATTCAGCTCCTGGCAAAGAGTATATCAGAGTCTCCGGCCAGAACAACTTGGGAGACGTTCCTTCGAAGTCCGACCCCGCCACAATGACTACTCTCGCAGCAGCTGGATCTGCTCTATCATAAACTGCCAGGGTTTTGGCCAGCTGGGTGCTGCCACAGGGCTTCCCGTACCTGGGATCTTCCGCCAATTTCGAGCCTTCGTAAGCGGCATCCGGCAATTCCATCGATCCTGGATTGAGTAGCTTGTCCACCACTTTCAACTGTGCCGGGGTCGCCAACCTGATCCTGGCGATGCTCGTTCGGTGCTTGGGAGGTTCTGTTATAAGTCCAGGACTCCCTAGCAGCTTGAGAGGTCGGTAGTTAATGGGTCCCATGATCGCTTTTGTGGGAATTCCAGTCAGGTCTGTGGTCTCCATCAATTTCGTTCTCGAGAAGTGCGCCTCATGAGCTTTCAACCAGTCCACGCAATGATGTCTATTCAAATCCTCGTGCGACACTCGTTCAATCCCCAGGGTCTCCGCCAATTCTCGCCTGCATTCCAAACTCTCTAGGTCCAGTTCTTTCACCTTCTCAGGATATCTCAAGCGAGCGGTCTCCATAGACCTCTTTTCCCGTTTGCTCTCTGCCACTACCACTGAGGACATCGCCGAGCCTGGAGGTGTTGATGACATCACCTCCTCAGATTCCATTGGCGTGGCACTCTGCAATCGGGTCTGGATGCTCCTCGAACCGTCTCTAGCGTCAACTCTCGTTCCCAAGCGACCAGACAAGGCCCTTGAGGCAAGGAATGGTGGGTTCGGAGGTGGTCCTAAGGTAAATTGGGCTGTATCTAGCAGATCCGACTCTAGCGTGTTTATGTGTTCCTGGAAGACGTCGTTTAGCCACTCTGCTCCCCGTGGTCTATCGAAATGGATTCCATCATTGGAGGTGTCTTCAGGGAATCCCTCTTTCTCCATGCGCTCTGCCACGTCCAACAGTCTGACAGGGAGCACACTCTTGCGATGGATATCTCGGATCACCTTGTTTAGGTTCCGCACCTTCTCGTTCATCTCCAAGGCGTGCTGATCAAACATCATGTTGTAGGGGACCGTACATACTGTCAGCAGGATGGGGTCCATCTGGATCCTCAGTTCCTCAAGAAGGCAGCTCATCTTGTCGTACAGCCTCATTATTTTCCTCGCTTCTCCCCTTGACACATCGTTTGTCCCGATCATCAGGGTCACCGTGTATACTTTAGTCATCCCTAGCATGTCCAGGGTTGCCAACATCTGTGGCGTGGCAGCTCCAGCGAAACTCAAGATTCCAGTCTGCCAATGCGACTGGATCCGGGTCAACACCCGCACCAGGCTGTCCCCTATGATTAGGTGAACTGCACCCTCTGGCACACGAGGTGGCGCGAGATACTCCACCCAGGCTGCATCATGGAAGCAGTCCCTCCTGGCTCCCTTTTCCGTACTCCAATCCAGTCGATTGTGCTTGTGGTACCTTCCCTCTGTATTTTTCTTATAACTCGAGATCACGACGCTCCTGACCGGCTGTTCCCTCCAAGTTGGGGGAAGCTCCGGTCTTGCAGATCTTTCACGGTTCTTCTGTTGTAATTTCTCGCCTAGCTCTTTCAGGCGCGATGAGCCGCCACTCACCTGACTGTCGCTCGAGGTCGAGGTTGGGGTATATCCCGGCAGCACCACATCCATTAGTGGACGTACAGGTTGTGTCTCTAGGCCACGCAAGGAAGGCGTCGCGTCATTCGGTATCCAGACTTCCAACCCTTCACTCATGTGTTCTCTGGCCTCGCGGTCAAGGTTGAACCGTCCTCTTGCCCTGGGAGCTTCATCCACCTCCATGCGCGACTCTGGCCTCGAGCTGGTCACCACTCGCTCCTTTGGCCTGGCTCCCTTCTGTGCGTCAAGCTCACGTTGTCGCTGTTCTATTCTCTCCAACTCCGACTTCAGTTGATCACGATTCGCGGCGCTCTCCCGTACCCTTAGTTCCTGCTGATGTTCAACTTTTAGCACCTCAAGTAACCTCAGAGTCTGATCTCGCTCGTTGACTGCCTGGTCTCTCTCCAGCTGAATCTTCTCCCGATCCAGCTTCGCCTGATCCCGATCGAGGTTCGCCTTGTTCCTTTCCTTCTGCGCCTTCTCGAGCTCTTTCTTTAGAACACCCAGATCCGGATATGCCTCGGTCGTCTGTTGCGTTCGCGTCATCGACGGCACCCTACTCGAGCCCTGGCTTGTAGATCTTGCTGTTGGCCTAGTCGGTAGTGGGAACTCCCCTGCGCCATATTCAGTGTTGTTACTCAGGCCAGGATTCCTTGCCAAGTCAAAGCCCCTTACTCCTTTATCCACGTTCCAAGACAACCATCTGGTCTGTTCTTGGTTTGATATACCCTCGGCGGTGTACCCGATCATCAAGACAGCCTCCGTTGCAGACTCCCTGAACTCACCCTGTTCCTCCAACTGGAGGATGGCATTCAGCATCACCGCCATTCTCTCGTCTATTTGGGTGTAGTCCAAGTCCCTCAGGCGTCTGTACAGCTCATCAAGAGTGGGCTTCTTCAGGGCCGCGGGCATGGATTTCCAGAATCGGTCTGCCATTCTTCGTGACTTCGGGATGTATATAGGTATGTGTTAACCAGCTCAAGAATTACCCAACCGACTTAAGTATTACCCAACTCAAGAATTCTCTAGAAACGTTCCCTTGCAAATACTTCAATCAAGATTTCCCTTTCTGTTTCTCGCTTCGAGTATAGTTGGATTTTCAACTTTGTTTTTCAAACTTGATCTGAAAACAGAAAGTATATTAAAACCTCACATGTCTTATTCCTAACCTAGAGGCCCCCCTTTTCACCAGTATGGTTAAAATCTTATCATTCTCATATCTAGTGACCGCACGACATCTTTGCTGTCAGTGACGCTTCTTCTTGATGAGTCAGTATCGTTCACTGTCTCTTTTCTCCGAAGTATAGTGAATTCCGGTTTCTCTTGACCCTTCTCCTGGATCACGGGCTTATCATCTGATAGTTTCTCGAGCAACCTCATTAAGTCATCATCTATCTGTGCAGTTCCTGCTTCCACCTGGTTAAGATCATAGCCTTTTGCCTTGAGCGTCTCCTTCACGATCTTCGACTTGAGTATAATCTCAATCGGAATCCTCTTGTTCTTCCTCAAGATGGTCTTCTCTGGAGGCTCTTTAGGCAATTCAGGATGATCTTCTATCGGTTTGCCTGACTTGTCCAGCCATCTCGTGAGTGGAAGACTGTCGTACGTTTCCTTGTCCATGAATGAGAAGCCATCTTTGATTTCAGGTCTGTCTGCTTCTCTTTGCTCTTGTCTCTCATAGAACTCCGTCTTCTTACTCAAGTTGTCGGCATTCTGATGTTTATCTCGCGTTCTATGCTCAATTATCATGTTGTATCCGTCCAGGCGAACTATCCACCTCCCAATGTAACTTTGGTCCATTGAGTACGTTTTCAGCCAGCTCAGTGCTCTGTTGTCGACTCGCAACTTGAATGGCTCACTGCCCAGGTATGCCCTGTATTTCTCGACAAAGGTAACCACCGCGAACATCTCAGCTTTCGATGCTCCGTACTTCATTTCCGTGTCACTCAGGACTTTGCTCCCGTACGCTATTGGTCTCAAGACTGTCTTCCCATTCCATTCTTGTTCTTGGTGGAGAATCCCAGAAATCGCGACTACCGACGCATCCGTGTCCAGCACGTACATCCCTTTCTCAGTCGGCATACCCAGTACTGGTGCCTCACATAGCTCTTTATTTATCCTCTGGAATGACTCTTCTGCTGCGTTGTTCCATGTCAACTTCTTGCCCTTGTGTCTCATTAATTGTTGCATCGGGTATACCTTGTCTGCATAGCCTTTGATGAACTCTCTATAATAGTTAGCGAAACCCAGGAAGCTCATCAACTGGTGCTCTGTTTTCGGTGATTTCCAGGTCAGGACTGCTTCCACGGCGTCCGTATCAGGTCTGATGCCGTGCTTGTCTACCATCCTGCCCAAGTATTTTATTGAGTCCTTGAGTATCTCGCACTTTGATGGTTTACACTTTAGCCCCGACCTCTTCATGCATGCAAACACTTCGTCTAGTCTCTCAATGTGGTCTTCCAGTGTTGGCGTCGCTATTACCACGTCATCCACGTAGCACATTACCAGGTTGCCATACTTCTTCGTTACGCCTATCAGCGCGTGTGCCATCAACCGCTGAAACGTGGCTGTGGCATTGCAAAGTCCAAACGGCATCCGTTTCCATTGAAACAGACCCAACTCGCAGGCAAACCCTGTCTTGTCCCTGTCCTGCTTCCTTAGTGGTACTTGCCAAAAGGCCGAGCCTAAAGCAAGAGTCGTAAAAAATTTTGCATCACCTAACTTCGAGAGGCTCTCATCAATCCTAGGTATGGGATAGGCATCCTTCACCGTGACGGAGTTCAGGTATCGAAAGTCACAACAAAACCTCAACTGGTCGCCTTTCTTTTTGGCCATCACTACTCCACACGCCCACGGTGACTTGGATGGTTCTATCATGTCATACTCTAGTAACGTCTCGATCTCTTTTCTACACGCGTCCGATTTGTGTGGGGTCATGCGCCTCGCCCCCTCCCTGTGTGGTACCGCGTTTTCCTCAAGTTCTATTTCATGCTCAACGAAATTACAACACCCGATATCCGCCTTATGCCTCGAAAAAACTTCCTCGTTCCGCTCTAGTACGTCCTTGATGGCTTCGAGCTGTTCATCTTTCAGTTTGCCCCTCAAATGTTCAATCTCCGGCAGGACCGGTTTTTCATTTTGCATTTCATCTAGTGTGGGTCGCTCTGGAAAGTTCGAACAGCTCGAAAGACCATCATCCGTTTCTGACTTAAGTGATTTAATAAGACCTGAAGAATCTTTTATTTTCTGCAATCGTCTCAAGATACAAATTTTGTCCCTGTGATTGGGACAATCAACAACTTCATTTTGTTTTGAGTTCTCAATTGTTTCATATCGAGTTTTAACCGGTAAAGCATATCCCAGTTTCCTCCCTCTCTGTATCGTGATCGGTATATCAAGGGTATTCAACAAGACACTGACGCAGAGGCCGCTCTTCGTTATCGAAAACGATCTTCCTAAAACAGCAGCACTTTGACTATTAGGATTCGGAACTATGCACACTTGCTTGTTGTCACTTAGTTCATTGTAATTTTTCATCCTCAAACTTACGATTGCCGCTTCATTAGCTTTTAGCCTCACCCTCCTACTCAAGAATACCGGTGCTTTGTTTTCATTTGCCATTATTAAATTTACCGGTTTGATTGCGTACCTCCTATCCGGGTTCCGTATCCTGAACATTGCGTTATTTAGATCAATCGTTACGTCGAAATTCCTGATGAAGTCTCTGCCCAAAATAAATTGGTCAGATTCATCTAGGTTTTCTACCACGATAAAGCTCATCCACAGGTTACGTTCCCCCAAATTGAGGGCTATTATCGGCGTCCTGCCCAGCACCCGAAGGGCCCCTTTGTTTGCAGCCGACAGCCGTATTCTCGAGTCTATCAAGTCACCTTTGTCAAAGCCCATCCTCTCCCAAGTTTCGATTGGTATGACGCTCAAGACTGCTCCCGTGTCAAGCAACCCACGCAACTGAGTCTTTTTGCCACTTATATCCAGCACGTGCCCTGTCACATCTGCCTCCGTCCCGATGTGCATTGCATCTTCTTCAAGCATGGCGCAGTGTCCAATCGATCTCACTTTCAATTCTTCTTTCCCTACGTAGATTTGTCCAATTAGGTCTTCGTCACATGTTATCATCGTCTTGGTATAGATGTTAATCCCATCTATATTTAGCATCACCTCGTGTGGACCATAAGCTTCAGTATATCTGCTATCAACACGTACCGACTTGCTGCCCCCTCTCATGAGTAGTGCTCTCAAGGCTCTAGAAGTCGTTTGTGGGCTTATACAGCTCAAGTAATCTGCGTACACGTCAATGTGCATTATCGTCTGGTCGCTCGGTTCGCTCAAGTTTCTGGTTACCTCGTGGCCGCCCACTGTGATTATCGACATTATTCTAGCCCCAATTTTCGATATGCCGAATGGCTTTCCCGTCACCATTTTTACAGTGTTACAATTCCCCGTCTTTGTTGAGCCCGGTACAGCCTCTGGTGTTTGGTTCGATCCGGTTAATGCTTCGTTGAAATTCTGTCTTTCGATCTCCAGCTTTAGTCGTTGCTCTATTTCTTTCGCAGCCAGATCCTGTTTTACTTTGGCAATTGCTTCCGTCGCCGCTTTCTCATAGTTTATCTCTAGCGAGTTCCCAGCCGCGGACTCTATCGCACCATTAACATGTGTTACAGCTTTCACTGTTTTCGTCGGCAATTCCGTGCTTGGTGCTCCTAAGTTCCTAGATTCAAACTCGTTTTGTCTATTCCGCTGATTCTGCACTGCCGCTAATGCCAACTTATGTTTGGGGTGACTCTGGTCCTTGACCGCTTCCCAGAACAAGGGACAATCCATTCTGAAGTGCCCCTCCTGGTTACAGAAGAAGCATCTTGCGCCTATCTTGATGATTAAGCCACTATAGTACTCGTGTTCCTCCATCTGGCTCATGTCCTCCTCATCTGGTGCATATCCTAGACTCTTCATGCCTTGTTTGTATGTTGTGCAGTCAGCCACGTGGTGATCCGCCGACCCGCAGTTCGCGCATGATCTGCGCTTGTCCATGTCATCTCTAGGCTTGTACCATGACGACCTCTGGGGTTGACTTCCCCCTTGCATGTTCCTGTTTTCTGTATATGAGTATTTCTTGGGTTTCATCAGCATGTATTCCCTTGATTTCTGTCTCATTTCTTCTGGGGTTGGTGCGCTGTCTTTCGACAATGTGTAGTATGTTGCTAACATTGTCCTTAAGTCGTCACTTTTTACCCCATCAATGAACTTCGAGGCAATGCTAAAGTTTCTTCTGTTTGTCGACTCCTCTGGGTCACTCCTTCTTCTCAAGCTCTCGAGATCATCTAGGAACCGATCTATTGACTCGTCGTCCCTCTGCCTTCTCTTTTCAAATCGCATCATCGCTTGGTGACCCTTCATGCCTGACCCGAATCGATTCAGCAATATCTCGAAGATCTTGTCCGCGGTATCGCGTTCTTCTTCCTTCTTTGCAACCACGCATTTCAATGCCTTGCCTTCCAGGTTACTGAGTATGGCTGTGCATGCTTGCCTTTCATCATTTAAGTTATCTTGTTCTAGATGTAATCTCATCACTTCCACCCACGTGTCAATGCATCCATCTGAGTCGTCTTTGAATTCTTTTGGCTTCTTGAAAGTTTTCCTTGATTTTCCGTCTCTCCTATCGCTCGAGTTAGTGTTCCTCGTGGCGAAGGCCTCTAGAGTCCTGTTCATCATCTCCCAAGTGCTTGCCCATGTCATGGCATCCGGACCTGCGTTGCTGCTAGCTGTTGAGTCCCCCAGACCACTCGTTGTGTTTGAATTTCCACTTTTCATGATTGTTTTATCAGCCGTTGGTGCTATGCTCACCGTATTCCGGGTTAAGGGCAACGGTGTCGATTGCCGTTTGCCCCTTTGTGGTTCCACAAAGTCAACTCTGGTGCCTTGCGTGCGATCCGCTGCCGGTCTTTCTTGTGAGGTAGAATTTCTCAAGATTGCATCCAATTTCGTCTGTATTGCACCTGAACTTTCGGCCTGATTCTTGCTCATTGTGTCCAGCCTCTTTTCCAGGCTACCTATTTGGCTGTTGACATCATCATATCGGTTTTTCAACTGTTGCAAATCTTTTTTGATGTTCCCTTCTCGTTCTTTATTGGTGGCTTCTACCTTATCTGTGATCTCCTTGAGTCTCTCGTCTGTTGCCTTAGCCAGGTTAAAATAACTATCCAGATACTCGTGTTTGTTGTATCTTAATTCTTTTCTTATCACTTCTCTGTCCTCTTCGCTGTGCTTTAGCTTTTTGTCGATCTGATTCAGTTTTGCCATCAAGTCACCTAGCTCAAGAGTAGCCTCTTCATGGTCAGCCGTTGGTCTTTCTTCGGCCGTTGCTTCTGCTTTAGTTTGTTCCTCTCTCGGATTGGATTCTGTCGTCTTCGTGCTCACTGTCCCAAATGTTCGTGCTCTTTCAGCTTTTGGTTCCTCAGTCACGTTCTCTTTCGTTTTTATTCCGACCATCATCGCCAACCTTTCTGTAAAAGATGTCTTTTTTACTTGAGAGTCTTCTTTCACCGTTTCTTCGGTGTTGCCTATTGCATCTTCCACATCGTCTATTGGTGAGAACTCTATGGGTTTCGGGTTTGGTTCTTCTGCATTGGGCATTGGAGTTGACTCCGTCGTCTTTTTCTCCAGTTCATCTACGCTCTGGTCTGGTGTCTCTAGGTCGATTTCGATTGTAGGCTCCACCTCTTTTTCCCTCGCATCTTCTCGCGTCTTGCTCTCGGTGCCACTCCTCGTGCTGACCATGCTAACTGAAAAGTTATTTCTTGTTTTGCCTGGGCCCCTTGATGTTGTTCCACGCAGCGACGAGTTATATTTCGTGTTTGATCCACTTGACCTTTTTTCAAGCACCGGTACCCTACTCCGTCTCATTAGGTCTATTTACAATTGCTCTTATTTACAATATTATTTTATATACAATTCTATTCTAAGAATAAAAAAAAATTTGTGGAAACAAATTCTTAAAAGAAAATATACAACGTGATAAAAACCTTGTTCCAGTTCTCTAAAATTCCAGTTGTAATTTTACTTCAATTTTTGTACTGTCCTTAGACTTCCAGTTACCGTCCCTACTCTTCTTCGTACCGTCCCAGGCTTCCTTTTACTGTCCCAAGACTGTTCGGTAATGTCCCAGTACTCCGTCAGTGTCCCAAGACCCCTGACCTGAGAGTAGTGTCCCAAGGCTAGTGTCCCGAGGCTAGTGTCCCAAGACAACTGTCCCAAGGCTAGTGTCCCAAGGCTAGTGTCCCAAGACTACTGTCCCAAGGCTAGTGTCCCAGGACTACTGTCCCAAGGCTAGTGTCCCAAGGCTAGTGTCCCAAGACTACTGTCCCAAGGCTAGTGTCCCAAGACTACTGTCCCAAGGCTAGTGTCCCAAGACTACTGTCCCAAGGCTAGTGTCCCAAGGCTAGTGTCCCAAGACTACTGTCCCAAGGCTAGTGTCCCAAGGCTAGTGTCCCAAGGCTAGTGTCCCAAGACTACTGTCCCAAGGCTAGTGTCCCAAGGCTAGTGTCCCAAGACTACTGTCCCAAGGCTAGTGTCCCAAGGCTAGTGTCCCAAGACTGCTGTCCCAAGGCTAGTGTCCCAAGACTACTGTCCCAAGACTACTATCCCAAGGCTAGTGTACCAAGACTACTGTCCCAAGACCACTGTCCCAAGACCCTTGTCCCAAGACCCTATCCCAAGACCCTGTCCCAAGACCCTTTGTCCCAAGACCACTGTCCCAAGACCCTTGTCCCAAGACCACTGTCCCAAGACCACTGTCCCAAGACCACTGTCCCAAGACCACTGTCCCAAGACCACTGTCCCAAGACCACTGTCCCAAGACCACTGTCCCAAGACCACTGTCCCAAGACCACCGTCCCAAGACCCTGTCCCAAGACCACTGTCCCAAGACCACTGTCCCAAGACCCTGTCCCAAGCCTGTATCAAGACTGTTCTGGTCCAACACTGTCCCAGGACTTCTTTGGCACTGTCCCAAGGCTGTTGACAAGTGTCTGAGCGGTGGGGCTTCTCTCTTCTTTGTTATGGGGACTTCTTGATTCACTGTACCTTGTACCACCACTCAAGCTCTAGTAAAATTTCCCCAAAAACCCTCTCTTAAAAGCCAAATGCTGACCTCCCTTTTTTCTTATTTCTTTTTAGTTACCTCTATTTCAATGTTCCGAACAACTTGAGACCAAAACCTCTGCGCAGGTATCTTGTGATCACCTGTTCGTATACAAACTAAACACAAATCCACCCCAAAATGCAACAAAAAATCCAATCCAGAAAAATTAATAAAAACGGAAAGATGAGCCCTCCTAAAATTCAAAGGTGACAAATGTCTACCTTCTATCGAAAAAAAATGTCTGGTACCTAATTGCCACGCGTTTCCTTCCCCCCTGCTAGCGATCTTATGGGGTATCACAAAAACTGTCTATGTCCGTTTCCCCCTACCGATCCGACCAGGGTACCTACCTTAACCTAATTCCAATTTTGGATATCCGTTTCCTATGACCAACGCGTGTAAATGACTAATGTAACTAAATCAACGATGTCGACCAATTAGTTACTCTAATTTCTCCCCTTTTTACAATTTACAACAGCCAACCTCTAACTTAACCAGCCCCCCTTCTAACCTCCCCCTTTTTTAGCCCCCCTTCTTAAGCCTAAAATTACCTTAAGCGCCGGGTGCTAAACCTCTCAAGAAAAAACCGTAGACCTGTCTCCAGGCCTGCTCAAGTAAAAACGTTTCTCAAAACCGGGGGATATCGCTTATCCAATTTTACACTTATTTCCTATAATGTAGTATGAGTTTTAACGATACCCGTTCTGCCCAACTTGAGAACTCGAGATTTGCCAAATCCTTCTTGGCTGCTTTCCCACTCGACTGGTCACCTGTTCCAGTCCAGTCTCCTAATGGTTCAACTCAAGTGTTCCTGAACCACTTTCCCACTCGGCTGGTCACCTGTTCCAGTCCAGTCTCCTAATGGTTCAGCTCAAGTGCTCCTGAACCACTTTCCCACTCGGCTGGTCACCTCTTCCAGTCAAGTCTCCTATTGGTTCAGCTCAGTTCCAAGCTATCTAAAAACCCTTGACAACGCCCCACACTCGGGCACTTATTGAGGTTGCTGGGTTAAATTGCTAGGTTGATCGAAACGATCGAACTTGTAAAACAGTATGGGTATACTATTTAATTAATATAAAGGTTTGATCCAACTAATCTGGTGTCAAAGTCACTGTCTTTTTTCGTTTTATGGTTTTTGTTTCGCTTTTTGTCTTTTTGCTCGTGTTTTTGTCCCCCTAGTTGCCCCCCTTTACTCGGTTAGCTAAGCCTCGTTCGGAGAGCGTACCAGGAAGTTTTCTTGAGTTTTCTTAAAAAGCTATCACGGTACAACCGGAAAGTTTGCACGTTCCTGTCGAACCGTACCGCCGGTACTCTAGAATGGGCATTCAGCCCGAAGCTGTCTCAAGTGGGTTCGACTCCGTAGTCTTGATGTCGTAAACACCCAGGAGCGCCATAAAAACACTATGTAACATTCGTCTACTGTAGTCACACATGAGGCTTAAGAAAAATAGGCCCTATAACCATTGGCTCAAGAGTCAGGGACACTATCTCTTGTGTTTTTCTACCTCAAATCAGTCGGAGCCAATTCGGTTCGCTTGTGACATGAGACTACGACCCGTTACAGCTTAAAGGCTACTACCAAAATATCCCCCACTCTAGAAATAATAACGTCCCCATACTTAGGTCTCTAGATACCCAAAATACATGAACGCCGTTAAAAACCGGGTTGGAACAATCCGTTAAGTTACTTTTTATTGGACAGTGGAACTTTGATCCATTTCAGATGGATCAACCTAAAACTCGCCTTACCTCAACATAACAATTATAAAACACACTCTAGAAATTTAAATTAAGGACTCACATGTTGATGCGCTCAAGCACAGGAGGTAATTAAATGGGTGAGCAACTCTAGAATTAACTAAGATAACTAGATAAGTTCAATGTTTGTCAGTTTGAATGGCAGAGGTAAGTTTGAACTCTAGAATGAAGTTTTATGTGAACCATTGGGACACTCCAGCTGTCCACCTTTCCGTCGAAGGTTCACTCTAGTCCAGTTCGAATAATTGTTCTCTCGGGAATACTCTGTCTTCTATTTCAGATAGGACAGCTCTACTCTTGTTCACTATGATGGAAATTGCGAATAGCAATTTCCCACTTGTTTTTTATCTGACAACTTTCCCGCGATTGTTATTCGATCGTTCTGACTTCTCTTTTCTGATTTTCAGTTATCGCGAGAAAATCGTGCATGACAGGTTCCATTCGAAATTTTGAAAAATTAAATTTCACTCCAAAATCAAGTGTTTTTTGCTTCTCTCAAGGTCAAACTTCCAAATATGACCGACTGGCACATAATTTTAGTGTTTTGACCGAAGCCGAAAGCAGTAACGTTTTTGTCGACCCGATGTTAGAAAGACCACCGAAAGTACTGGCTTGGTAGAGACGGTTAAAAGCATGTAAAGCTGTTTAGACGTTGGTCAGTCGTCTTAGGACTTAGTTTTATTTTCCGTCGATATGTATCTTCCGGGCGACTGTTACAGATGTTAGAAAGACCATCTTTAGAACTTGCTTTGGTAGAGACGGTGAAAAGCATGTAGAGCTTTGTTTAGACGCTGGCCAGTCGTTTTATAGCTTAGCTCTATTTTCCATCGATATGTACTTCCGGGCGAATGTTACATACTACTTTACATGCGTTACCTCTAGAATCCCTATCATTCCGCTCGAATAGTCCCGCAGTGGCATTCCTATCATAAAAACCATAGCAGATTTTATACATTTCTATCATTGTCCCTCTTTTCCTTCTGTATTCCAGCGATGATAGATTCAGTTCCTTAAGGCGCTCGTAATAGGATAGATTTTTTATACCAATAACTAGACGCGTCGCTCTTCTTTGTATGTTTTCCAAGAACTTTTGATGCATGATCAACCTTGGGTGCCAGATTAAGTTCGCAATTTACGTAGCAGTATTTAGACAACCGCGTATTCAGACTAGTCTGTAAGCAGACACATACTATATTAACCAATCAGAATCGAGACAAGAAAGAAATGAATAATTAATAATTATTTATTTCGTAAATTTGCTTTCTCATGTCGATTCTGATTGGTTAATATGGTATTTTTCTGCTTACTGACGAGCATGAATTTGCGGTTGTCTAAATACAGACCGCACTCCGAATTGACATGTGGCTCGTCTGATCAATTGACAAGGATAGTTTTCAGTCTCTGAAATGGACGATTTTGACGATGATCTCGATGAAATAATGACCCAGCAATGTTTTGGAAAAGCAACCGCAGGGGATGATAGCTCCTCAGACAGTAAAGTAGATGAAATTTTGCTCAAAAATAGATTGCAAGCCTTAGAAGAAGAAAATTGCAATCTTAAAGGAGAAATTGGATTATTGCGGAAGAAATCTTCATCTGATGTGGATATATTGAAAAAGCAGCGTCAGGAAACTGAATTGAAACTTCATGCTGCCATTGAGCAATATGAACGTGAAATACGGAAACTTTCGTCAGAGCTTGAGTTCAAGCAACTTGAGTTGTCTAATCAAAGGAGGTTTAACCAAATAGATGCGGGTAAATCAGCAATGAGTACATCCTATGGGAAGCGTTCTAGTTCAACGATGAAAGAAGTAAGTTTAGACAAAAATGAAGATACAAATAGCTACTATGAGTTTTATGCTAACATGAAGCCTCAGTTATGCGTCAATGGATGTCTGGTGAATTTGACCGATGAAGAAAAAGAAAAACGAATGAATTTTTTTCGAAAGGTAAATAAACCTTACAGCCCTGGTATGAGCTAGCTTTGGCTTTTTTTGCTGAAAGGATTTGCAACCTACTTTGAATTTATGCCGATGTTATTGTTTCAATTTTCTTGTATAGCTCTATGAAACCTAGCATCGATTTCATGTTCAAAATCTTGTTCGCTTTTTTGTGCAATTATTATTGATGGATAAAACAGATCAATCTCACAAAACACCTGGCTAAGCAGGAAATGGGGGAGACGTCAAATTGACTTCTGGCGGTTTTTTTCACTGAAAATCTGCTCAATGATAAATCAAAGTGTGCTGTATTCTAATTTTATTTTGCCTGATGAAAAAGGTAATTGACTCCACTTTCAGTGCTTTAAAACTTCATTATTTATTTAACAGTTATGAAAATAATCCGAAGCATTCAATTTGCTTGATTTGAAGATGAAATTTAGTGGAATTTTCTTTCAATTTGAAAAGAAAAAGTCGTTATTAGCACTGGGCCAATCGTCACAAAAGAGGGTTCATCATATAGTTCTAGGTCTTTCGTTGTTCAAACTGTAAAGATCCCAAATGTTCCCTGCTTAACAAAACCAATGTAGTCGGTTGTTGTGCAAGTAGTGCCTTATGTTCTGGCCTCAGTTTTCTTTGGAAACAAGTGTGATCGACAAAAAAAAATTCGATTCTTTTTTTTAGGTGGTTTTAGACTTGTTCCCTTAAATAACATTTTTCACAGAATGGTCAAAATTAGAAATGGTAAATTTGGGTTTTCGTCATAATGAATTCAAGTTTCTTTGCGCCTTCGACACACTTGGTCTGGAGGTAACAAACACGCCTGGAACGGCAAAGGTTCTGGGTTCGAATCTGACATGACCTGTTTCTTTTTCAAACGGGAAATTTTTTCGTTGAAATTTACGGCCTATTCTGTCTGAAGTTTTGTCGGATTAATTGTCACATCGTAGAATTTTAGTTGCGTTTGGTGTTTCGATTTATTTCTGCTGTTTGTAATTTTAGTTGACTTCGTGCAATTTCTTTTTTTGTTTCTTTTTCGCTTAACAACTTTATTCTGCCTAAATGATTTCGGCTTATATTTTATCGACTTATTTTGTGTCGTTTGATGACTTAAGAAATTGTGTGTGTGGGTGATTTGAGGGGTAGGGTAGCTCGAGTTTTTTCCCCGGTTGTATCGCAAGTGGTGCGAAGCTCCGCTTCGCCTATGTGCCACAATTGTTTTGGAAGTTAAGATCAGTAACTGACAGAAAAAATTTCCGTGTTATGTTCAAATGCGTATGCCGTTATCTCTCCATAATTAAGTTATACCTAATGTCTTACGTTGAAGTTTCCCGAAAAGAAAGAAGATTCGCAATTTCCATTATTCATAGCTATGACTCAGTTTTTGTCCTTTGTAAAAGCATCACAGCTTGAAATGATAATTAATCCGAAATGTGGAAAAATCCTATTAAAAATCAGTGAAAAAAATCAAATATGATTCTCTAACAGCGAATTTTTCATCAGCGTTTTAATGATAATGATTAGGTGATAATGAATAAGATACTTGTTTAGGTCGAGTTGATTTTTTTTTAGTTTTTTTTTTAGATTTTTACCCTTTCAGATTTTTTTCCCCTTAGAACAATTATGTCCACAACATCTGCACTTCTAGGGGATCTTCACTTCTAGAGAAAGATACCGTAGTTGTATCTCTCCCCAGAAATTAGTTCAAACTCTTTTCAGGTACTGTTTTTTTCAAAAAATTCAATTTTTTTTGCTGTTCGTGGTTTTCGTCCTAGTTTTTGTCGGTTCATTTTCCGTTTTTTTAAACGCCATTTTTTTATCTGGTAGTTTTTATTGATTTATTTTCTAAGGCATGGGTTTTGTTCCAATTTAAACAATTTTTACTATGACTGGAATTTCACAAATGTGTAAATTTGCCTTGTCTGATTTTGAGTTTTTTCATTTTTTGTTTTATTCAGTATTTTTCGAGACGCTTAGGAAAATTTTTTCACTTCAAAAATTTGGTTTTTCTCAAAAACTACTCTACCGATTTTCAAAAAAATGGTACCAGTGGGAAGTCCGCATACTCTCCTGTGTGTCTGCATACTTCCCTAATCTATTTTTTACCTTACCGCACTTTCTACAGCCTTCGAAAAAGCGTGTGGGGTAATTTTGACCCATGTTTTTGGATTTCTTAAAACATTTTCTCGAAAACTACCTTCTCAAGTCTGAGATTTTGGTTTCAATGAATAGAACGAGTTGTGAGAAGCTCCGCTGCTTAAATGATAACGCCTATATTTTCTTATACAAAAAGTTCTGACCCTCCGAAAAGTGAATTTATCAATTTTGTGACCGTTTTTTGATGTTTCTTAGTTTTTCTCGAAAGGACGTGTTGTGGAGAGCTCCCCTGCAGAAGCGATCACGCCCATATTTTTACACAAAAAGTTATGACCCTCAGAAAAGTAAAAATTTAGATGTTTTTACCATTTGAAACTTTTTTTCGAAAACTACCCTCGCAAATCTGAGGTTTTGATTCCAATGAGTAGAACCGGTTGTGGGAAGCTTCGCTGTATAAGAGGTTACCCTAAATTTTTTACACAAGAATTTATGACCCTCGGAAAAGTTAAATTGCCCTTGTCCTTCCGCATCAGTACAAAAAATATCAAACAAAAGTATCAAACAGGTATTTCCAGCTTTAGCTGGCCTCTAGTATTCAGTTTATGTTGTATCGACTTAGTCATTTTATTTAGCGTAATTTTGAGAGCAAAATATATCCGTTTGGGATTATGTGTTTCAATTCGGATGGGTCGTGAAAACTTTTAAATTTTATGAACTTTTTTATGACAGCAGTTTTGTTTTCGGCTCAACAGGTTTCGACCCAAGTTATTTTTTTTCAAGTAATTTTTTCCAACATAATTTTTCAGAAATTTTTTTGACTTTTTTTTTGCATCGCAAGTGTTGCGAAGCTCCGCTTCGCCTCCGTGTTTAAATTTCAAATTAGTTTTTTTGCTGATGGGCTCTGGGTTTCTTTTTTGGATTGAAGTTCAATTCAAATTCATTTAGTTAAAGAAGGGCATACTACGCTCTTCATTTATAAAAATTAAAACAGCGCAAAGAAACGTGAGTGATGTTAAGTTCGAACGTGGATTTTAGTAGTTAGATTTCGCAGTGGAATAAAGAAGTTCACCAATTGATCCGGTTTTCTCAAATTGTGCTAATTTACGAAAAAAAAGCGCGCATCATGAAAGTTTCCCAGTTAAAAAAATAATTGGAAAATTCAAAAAGTGTTGAGCGGTTACTTTTGTTAAAATTTCTTGATTTTCAGTTACGTTCGTTTATCAGCTGGGCTGATTATCAAAAACTTTGGCAATTGTTTTCGTTTATTTAAAAAACTGCCACTCCCATCTTGAAGTTATTTAGCGCCGATTGAATAACTTTGGCAATTGTTTTCGTTTATTTAAAAAACTCCCTCTGTCACCTTAAATTTAGATAAATTAGCGCCGATTGAATAACGTCAATTAGTACTTTTATGTTGACGTTTTGCTTAAAAAAAGAGTGGTTTACTTAAATCACCCAAACTTTGCTGCTCTTGATTCATTTTGCCTTGATTAGTGTAATTCAGCAGATGAATAATAACATGTTTGTTTATTTTCTGAGGTTACTAGATTGTCTTCGTTTGACCAGGTATGAAGTTTTGTGACGTATCTTTTAGATGTGAAAATGTTATGAGCTCATGTGAGCATAACAGGCCGTTGTTGTTACTTTGTTTTGGCAGTGCGTCTGTTTGTATTACCTTCTGTATTCTCAATCACACGCCAACTAGAAGCAGTTTTAACTGAGCTCTGCTAAAAGTGTACCTCGCAAAATGGTCTGTTATCGTTTGTTATCTGCCAAGTAAGCAAACATTGTACCTATTGCCATTAAGTTGTAAATAGTGCGGTAAAATTGGTGTCTTGAATTCTGCGTCAGCGACAGGACTTGTTTAGACTACTATCAAGATTGCCTTTATAGCCCGGCTTGCCAGACATGGATCACTCTTTATCGGCTAATAGCCTGTCTGGGTTAAGTGGCGGCGGAGGTAACAGCGGTGCTGTGAATAGCGGCAGTGCTAGTGGTAGGATTCAATCGAGCATGCAGCAAGGCGCAAGCGGGACCAATCCCTACTCGAATAGCGCAGGCAGTGTAAATATCAACAACGGCTCTAATGAGATCTCAGACCACGACACTTCGCAGGAAGAAATTAGAGGTCTCAGCTGTCAGATCTGTTATCAAAACTTCAGCAGGGAAGGCGAACACGTGCCTAGAAACTTGCAATGTGGTCACACTTACTGCACCTCGTGTCTTGATAGGCTTGTGGGTCAGTATTGCATAGGAACAGTCAGGTGCCCTACTTGCAAACACGAAACTCTGATCAACGGATTCATGGACGACGTCAACCAGCTGCCTAAAAACTTCGGGGTCCTGGAAATCATAAGTGCCCAGGAGGAAGACTCTCAGAGGCAGGGCAGAAAGAACCCGACGATGCCAAAGAGACCCCCTCCTAAGCCCCCCAATGGACAAGGGAGCAGTAGAGGTGCGGGAGCTTCAGGTGGTCAGAGGGGAGGGAGTAGTACTGGAGATGGAAATGAGGCAGTGGGCTTCGCGGTCTCCTCTAATTATGACATATCCTCCTATGAGCAGCGATGCCAGGAACACGAAGGTTAGTTGGTTTGTTGCCATCACAAAATAAGATTCTTCTTATAAACTTTTTTGTCTTTTTCGAGTGTTCAAAGATAAATAAATTAAATCTCTTTGCTTGATTCGAGCTCGTTAAAGTATTTTTTTTAAATTTAAGTTATGTTTTTTCTATGACTTCAGATTATTGTTCATTGTTATTTTTAAAATTTTCTGTTTAATTTGTATTCAGTGTTTGTGAGCTACGAAATCTAAATTACTGAGCCTCTAGCTTCCGTTTGGTTTCAGGAGAGCCTATGAAAGTGTATTGCAAGACATGCTGTCAGCTGATCTGCATATACTGTCAAGTTTATGGATCACATGCAAACCACTCGTGTGAGTTGGTGTCTCAGACGGCAGAAGCAGGCAGACGAGAAGTGATCTCTCGTTCGGAGAATCTGGACAGGAGTAAGGACAACCTCCTGCTGGCCAGACAGATCATAATCGAGACCATATCAGCTGTGAGGCACAAAGAGGAAAAGACTATAAGAGAGGTCAGATAATGTCATTCTCGTTGCAAAAGTTCCTTTGTATGTGGGTTGTGATTT
The DNA here is from genome assembly GCF_963678635.1 of Symsagittifera roscoffensis. Classification (NCBI taxonomy): domain Eukaryota; kingdom Metazoa; phylum Xenacoelomorpha; order Acoela; family Convolutidae; genus Symsagittifera; species Symsagittifera roscoffensis. Next base: position 51,374,735 of record NC_087065.1, read on the forward strand.
TACCAACTCGATTTGTTAAATTTTCAATTTTCCTTTTTTTGGCCTAATTGGTTTCGGACTATTTTATTTACTCTGTGGTCTCATTTTTGTCGTTCGACGAGAGAATAATATTTTGTGTGCATGTGTGTGCGTGTGTGTGTGTTTTGATGACGAGTGAGACTTTTGTAGATCCTCTCTAATTTTTTGTTTAACAAAGAAGGCTTAAACGTTGCTAATGATGATTCAGGTGACTCATCACTTTGATACGATGAGGAAGAGGGTGCACAAGAGAGAAGGTCAGCTGAAGGACATGGTCAAGTGCAAGACTTCTCAGAAGATAGCTGCTTTGGAGTCGCAGGAGAGAACCATATCAGACCTCATTGATCGGTACCTCAACGCTATAAATTAGTGCTTCATTTTCATTTGTATGAAAATTTTCATTGCTGTTGTAGGAACAGTTGGTTGCTATTGGCGCACCAACTGGCTGCTCGTATTTTATATCTGAATATAATTTCGGGAAGCCGCCATTCGTGCCACTTCTCTGCGCTGCTGTGGTGCGCTAATGCAGATTTTTTACAAGCAGCAAAGACACCGCTGAAACTAGAATTTGAAAAGTATTTTTGAAGGCAAAAAACATTAATATGAAGGACAAGGAATAATACTGTCTTATCTTGTAGCTGTGAGGTCACCCAAAGAATTTGCACTCGCTCTTTGACCGAAGACGACGTGACAGTCGTGCAAGAGAAAGACGTCCTCATTCAAGAGATGTCCGCTTTATCCGACATATCATCCGACTGCGAGTTGGCACCTGTCTGCATTGACAACATCCTCTGCCACCTACCTCGCGACGCCTTCGACGTTATAATGATCCATGGAACCGTGGAAGAAGCTAGTGCTCCTTTGGACCAACAGGGCATCATTGACGGATCTGGGGCTTCAAGCTCCAGACATCCGGACAATGGCTTTGGCGATCGGAATTGGTTGGGAAATGGTTTGGAGCGATCGGAGTGGATGCCAAACCCACCGAGTCTTGACCTGGAAATGGGTTCAAGTGGTTCCAGGCCAGCTCGAAGGGCCTCAAACCAAAGACAGAGAGGTAGATTTGTGGCTCAAACTCAGGGAAATTCAAACGATAGAATCTTTCCAGGAGTTGGTGGTCCCGTTCCTCAAATGAGTTCTGAGTTTCCTTCAATGAATGCCAGGACGAACAGAGCTGCAGCAAGACACAGATCAGCATCGCATCAGGTCAGAAGTCAGCAAAGAGAGTTGAACGCGAGTTTTTCATCGACAGATATGGAACAGATCAGATCTTCGCTGGAGGAAGCGTTGCGAGCGGTTCAAAGCCAGCAGTTTGAGCAAAGCCACGATGAAGGTATGATTAGTTTGAACTTAGAAACAATTTGTTTATCGAAAATCAAACATCAATCAAAATCATTTAAATTCATCGCATGTCAGTGAGTCTGAGAGTTTACGTGGCATCGGGTGAAAACATGATTATGCAGGAACGTATCTAATGCAGATTTGAGTTTCAGGAATTGAGAGGAACGGCGAGAGTTCTGCTGCGAGTCAACAAAGTGCGAGAGAGGCTGCTGCTCAAGCGGCCATAAAGAGGTCACAAATCACCCAGAATCTTGTCCAGAGTTACATGAATGCCATTCAGCCGTCATTGCAACGCCAGGGATCTCAAGATGGACGCAGAGATAATGTTCAGTTGAACAGCAATTTGACCACGATTCAGTCGGCAATGCAAGAAATTCAAAGCGCAGTCACAAAGTTAGTCCTTCAATTGTTTCGAGATCCTAAGGTCTGAAGATTGAGTCCCGGCAGGATCTTGTTTTATCGATACGTAGAAATAATTTTTCTGAGAGTACTTGAATTGTAGGACTATCTTTTGTCTGCTCACTTTCCAAAGCATGAAATGTTCCTCTGATTTAAGCATTATAAACTATAATTGAAATTCGTCCGTAATATGTAAATTTACCATTCTGGGTTTTGTAAGGCATTTTTATGTTATATCGGCTTGGGTTTATATTATAGTGGCTTAGTCGCCTTATTTTGCGTCGTTTGAGGGGCAAAAATTGATTTTCATGCTGGAATTTTAATAGTTCAAATTTTTTAATGACAACGATTTTGTTTTCGGCTCAACAGTTGTCTTTTTAGTTGCCGCTCTGCTCTGTACATGATTTTGATTGCTCATTTAACGGTGGTGATTTTGTTTCTAGACATTTCCCTCAAATTGAAAATCATTCGAATTGTTTATATATTTTTGAATAAGTGGATCCCGTCTCTATCATATAGCTTGCAATGTTTGTGTTGTATCGCAAGTGATGCGAAGCTCCGCTTCACCTATTTGTAGGAAGTATAGGAGCTACTGTCTATTGCTCAAATCATGGCAATATGTTTTTGTCAGAGTACAGTAATGTCATCCTTGATTCAACCATTGGAAATAATTTAAAATTTGAGTTTGTTTTTCAAGTGCTCGTGCCACACTGGAGGAATCAATGAACCAAAGTAATTCGCATTCACAAAATGCGAATGGAACCAACTCCTCTTCTGGTTCATCCTCAACGCAACAAGCATCACCTGACTCGGCCTCATTCGATATTGCCAGACCCTCTGTCCAGTCAGGCGACGAAGATGCGGATGATGGTCGAATATACGAACAAGTTTCGGACGGAGAAGTTGAAGCTAACCCACCGGCATCACAAGCCAGCATCGGCCAAGTACTTCCCGATACATTGCAGCAGCATCCGATGTCAGAACTTGGAAGTCCAGGCTACTCAGAAGGAAATCGAGGAGACGAAAGTCCTCTTTACCATGTATATGGATCAGCCTACCATACGGTGAATCCTTCGCCAAACGACGACGTGAATCTGCATTATAACTCGGACTCTTCCGAAGAACCGAGTACCTTGCTGCCGAATCCCGATGACATTTACGACGGACCGTACTATAGCTGTGATTGTGGAGACACAATGTCGTGCAGTTGCTCAGAATGTAACTCAGCCGACGAGGAAGACGACGAAAACCCGTTTTTGACTAACCATAGAGCACGACATGACCCAAGAGGATCCTCGTCACATTGTCGCCAACGTCAGTTCTTCAATGGGATACCAAGTCATCTTGATTTGAACTCATCACTTGAGAGTCAGGCTGCACTCCAGTTAATGAATCCTACATTAATGCACCATTCGCATCACAGATTCCGCAATGATGTGCCAGTTGAACCTACATACGCACATTATGGTGTGTCTTCGTCTAGAGACCAAAACCAAAACGGCGATGTTGGAACGATGACGAAATTGTTAAACCGGATGAACTTGATGAAAAGTAAAAAGAATGGAGCGGGAAGGAAGAAGCATCATCACAAGTCGAGCACTCCTTCGGAAAGACAACGAGAGACCAGAAATGCTGAAAGTCAAGGCTCCTCGAACTTGGTCTCAGGAGCAAACTCATGTGCTCCATTTTTCTTAACGCCCAATCGCTGTGTGGATCAAGGAGTGTCTACATCTACAGCTGCAAGTGCAACTTCGGCATCTAATTCAGCCGGTGGAGCTAGACCTAAAACTACGACGACTCAGAAAAGTCAGAAATTAAGCAAGAAACAGAAAACGGCTGCCGTTAAAACTCCCAGGTCAAATGAGAAACAAAGTCAACATCAGTTAAATGATCTGCGAGGTGGATCAGTCGAATCTTTGCTGCAAACTAGTTCGAGCAGGGCAATGCAGATGCAAAATGAACCTCGACACAATTCATCGCATTCGTCTCTGCTAAATTCCTTGCCAAAATGTGCCAACGCCGCCAGCGGGTCTTGCATGAGCGGCGAGCCGGCGCTTTTTATTTGTTCTTTTTGCCAAAAGAAGTACTGCCATATTTGCGCGGTACATGCTGCGGGTAAAAAATGCTCCAAAAAGCCCAATAAAACCCATTCTATTGTCGCTTTGGACGAAGACCTTTCGGAAGACGCAACTGCGAATAGTCCGAATGCGAATTTGAATGTGCCGAAGAACCCCCAAAGTGTGAGTCATACATTCATGATTAAGTGTACAAACTGCGGTGATGTGAGCGAGTTTGTAGTGAACTGCAAGACTTGCAAAAAGTGTCACGCTGAACTGCAGGTGGATCTGAATCTCTACAATCCTTGTCCTAACTGCGACCTTTTGAACTCCAAAGATGCCATAGCCTGTGAACTGTGCTCATCCGATATCATTCCTATTAATTAAAATGTGAAAAGTTTTTCGAAGAAACAAAAAATGATGCTCATCTTTGTAATTGTTTTTTAATCATCTGTAGTTGATTAATGTTTGTAAATAAGATCTCTCAACAAGCTAATGTAAATAAAAATAAGATTAGATCGGATAAATAAATTTTTTGTTTGCATGACTGGTTTTGATATGCTGAGATTTTTCCTCTAGCTAGCTATGAATAACGGGGCCTAGGAAGTTAGACGACAAGCAAATAAGACGACCGTAAAGAAAAGGAATTTACGGACTACCAGTATTCACTCAGCCAAAAATTAATTTAAGTCTGTAAACAAATTTTCACGCAAGTTATTGTGTGAATTCCGTTAATTCTGATCGTCTTATTTCTTGTCTAATTTCCTAAACCCACCCCATGAATAACACTTATATGCACAGGGCAAATGCTGCCCGGAATTAATCTGCAAAAGTAAATACACATAAAATAAAGGCATCCACGTCCTCATGATGGTCGTGGCATTTAATTCGACCAATAGCTATTTGTTGAAAATGAAACTATCTAGTTACATCTAGTATTATGATTTGAACCAAATCGGCCATTGGACCGGAAGCTATTAGCACTTGGAAAAACACCCCCCTTAGACGGAAATAGGCAATTTACGCGAAATGATGAACGGTGGCATAAGTATTTTATTGCGGCAATGGACATAAGATACAGACCCCGAAAGAAGACCCCTAGCGAGTGAAAACCCTCCGGTGACTCCTTCCGGTGTTAATAGCCTTTTCCCGGAAAAAGTGATAATGGACCTTAGAAATGGTATAACTTGTGAAGTATTAATGGGATATGAATGAAACTTGGTAGTTAGGACCCCTAGGCAAGTCTGAGCCCAAATATGGAAATTTGACCCCTGGGTGACCTGAAGTTGACCTTTGGGCATCGTGACCCCAAAATTGCAAGAAAAGCCCCAATATTAACACCGGAAAGTTGCGTATTTCCCAGCTCAAACCCTGGAAATGAGACAGGGTCATCTTGCTAAAAAATTGTTAGGAAAACTTATATATTGGGAATTACAGCAGAAGCCGATAGAGATATAGCTTTTACATTGCAACCTTGGATTAGAGGATTTAATTTAAAGTGGACTTGGTAAACATTGGGTTCAGTTTAGCTTGGCGAGTGATCTATAAATAGCAATTCAACCAGACTAAAGAAAAGTAGTCCCAGAGGAAATTGATACTAATGAGACAGCGGCATGAGAGTTATGTTTTCTAAACAGTATGAATGAACGGGGTTTTACTTGGCTTCCCAGAGGTGACTTTCTCCTTTGATTTGACCCCTAATAGACGAACTACGTTCCCTTGATAGCTAGAAGGTCGGGATTGGAAAAGAGTACAGGTCAAAATTTTAGATGCTTGGAATGAATTAGCTCCCCATGAAAAGGGTCTCTCCCTACCCTTGGGAGGTCGGAACGTTAACGGGATAGTTAGAATAAAGACCTTGGGGATAAAGACTGGGTAAACATAGCATGGTTTGGAGGTTGAGTTGAACTCGAGAGCTGAAGTTCACAGAGTTCAGGAATTGATTGATTAGAATCGTATGACATTTGTTTGCTAGGTCAAATTGTGACAGCTACCGCATACCGGGTATCTAATAAGCGTGAAAATATTGATAAAAGAAACATAAGTTGGCACGTGGCAGAAGTGACAGGGGAGGGATATAGCCTTAAAACATGTGCGGTCGGGTGATTTAGGCGGATGTCAGGACTGATAGGGAATGGCGTGGCTCAACTCATACTAAGTGTAGAGAAAGGTAAGGAATTGGAGGGTACCGGAGAGCCTGTAAGAGTCAGAACAGTGTCAGCTACTTTTGAGAGTAGTTGGTTCTCAGTCAGAGAAGAGAGCAATTGATACTGAGAGAGAGTACAGTTGGTTCTCGGTTAGAGAGAACAATTATTGCTAGTTAGTCAGGTAATTGGTTCTCGGAGTAAGAGACCAGTACTTAGTTAGTTCTCATCAGAGATTCTCTAGAGAGAGAGAGAGAATAGTTAGTGTTAGTGGAGTTAGTTGGAAGTTAATTGCAATTTGGCCGATAAATCGCCTTTTGACTTGATTATTAGATTATATCCTGGCCATTCAGAGCCTTCTGTAATTTGATAAATAATCATCTATATTAATTAATCATTGGAAATTCTTGCGATTGTATTGAGTAGACGAGACAAGACAGCCGAGGACCAATACACAGAGGGGCAAGCAACATAATACAATATAGAATAGTTGCCACCAAAATAACCCTTTCGGGATTGTAGATAGTAGTGAATCTCGGTCGCCCCACTGAATTCACTGCTCAAGGGACGACTTTGCGGTGTCGTTAGGAAAGAGAGAACGAACCTAGAGAAGAAATCCCCTAAATCTACATTGGCGCTCCTGGGTGGGCAAATTCTGGATTGCAGCTGCACAGTGTGTGTTGCTAATTGACGATATGGAAGAACAGGACAGGCGGCTGATTGCTGAAGCGGCAGTTGCAGCAGCGAACGCGCTGGACAGACCACAAGACGTAATTGGATTCGGGACAATACGGCCGGATCGTTTTCCTTCCAGTACCTATCAGAACTGGGCAGACAGGAGAAAGCACTTCGCTTGGGTCGCCGATGCCAACCGCTGGGAGGACGAGCAGGCCAGGATGGTCCTGCCAACCTGTTTGACGCGCTGGGCGTAGGATGAGTTTACAAGCATGCCAGCCCACTTTCGAGAAGAGATCGAGGGCTATGACGAGCCAACGTTGGCTAGGATGCTCGCCGAGCTCGATCACAGGATGATGCCGTTTCAGACGCACGCAGTCGCCCGAGCGGAGTTCAAAAGTCTGATGCAAGGCGAAAAGGAGGGTCTTAGCGAGTTCTCCAGACGAGTCCGGTCCCTTGGGGATGTAGCCAATGTGAAAATCAGAGCCCAAGCTAAAGACGACATGAACCGTGAGCAGTTCATCGACGGGCTGTTTGATGTGGAGCTCCAAGACCAGCTCTTGCGGGAAGATTTGGGGAGCCTCGCTCAGGCCGTTGCTCGGGCCCAAGCCCTGGAGCTAGTCAACAAGACGTCACGGGCCAGGAACAGAATGAGGCTGCATTTCGCGAGAGTGGCCGAGAATGTACCAGAGCCGGGGGCAAAGGCGAGTCGCGGAGCTGGTAGACAGAGCATTCGGCTGCCACATGTGGGGACCAATTCGGGACGACAGCAGGTGGTCACTTATCCCCGAATCGGCCAATTGTGAGTGTCCAGAGTGATCTTCTGACACAGATGCAGAATATGACTTCTATGATGGGTAGGTTTGTCAATTCTTTTATTCCTGCCCCCCAACCGGAGAATCTACCCCGCCCTGATCAAACCCAACGACCCCGGCAGCTCTTTGACCCTTACCCCGGCAAGGACCGTCGGAGTTACCAGAACAGTGGAGTCGGACGCTACGGGTTGAAGAGCCAGGTACCGCGTGGCAACTGCTATGCATGCGGTCAGATGGTTCACTTCGCGAAGAAGTGTCCGAGAAAGGCTTCGGTTCATTTACACTACTGAGGGCCGGGGGGGCAATGAGCGAGTTCAAAATAAGCCTTTTCCCGGCCGACCTACAGAGACAACAAACATCGAAGCGAGACCAGCCGACATACGATTCGTATAGACGGAGCCACAACGAGTGGCCGAAACGAGATGCAATTAAAGACAGTAATACACTGTGGGAACAGGAACAGGTTCTGTCGATTTTGGAACGAATACCTCGGGGCTCAGAGGTCTCTACCGGGCGCGAAACGAAAGAGCAACCTCAGGCACGTGTCGAGCGAGTGGGAATTAGTCACGATATCTACGGGCCTCGTGGAGTAGTCGTAGATGCTTGCATAGGGAGAACCCAAGTCGAGGCCTTGCTAGATACGGGGGGGGGGGGAGCACGACTGACCTCATTCGTAGAGATGTAGCTCAAGATCTCTTAGACTCGTCTGAGATTAAGCCATATCGGGGCAGACTAGAGACAGCAGATGGACAGGAAGTGAAGTTGGATGGATGTATCACCGCCCGTCTGTAATTGGGGGCCGTTGACAAAGATCTTGATATGCTAGTTGTTCCAAAACTGAAAGCAGAGATGGTTTTCGGAATTCGATCGCTGGAAGAAAATCGGTGCTCATTGACGTTCAGCCACAATAAAGATTTCCTGTGGACGGGAACAAAAGAGGGTTTCAAAGTTGCCATACGTAATCTGCCACCCAGTGCGTCCCCAAAGCGGATTCTCCCGATCCCCCATGATCCAGGAGGAATGAGTGAAGACGATTCGAGTAAGGAGAAGAGGAAGCAGCTGATAGCGAAGATAGCGGCTGCTGTCCGGCAATCTGATGAAGACCTATCCGATGAAGGAGGATGGCCAGCTAGTTTTGACGATCACTCAGCGGGAGCGATTTGCGAAAACATGGACGATGACGAAATTGCAGGTTGTCACAAAGCGATCTCGTTAGAAGAGGCACTGCGAAAGTGCAGACCTACGGGTGGATTGGAAATAGTTGCAAGTGTCAACGAGACAGCGACGAATGAAGACGACGATAGCGAGTCGATTCGATAGAAACGAACGCCAGGCGGAGTTGCGAAGATGCAGAAAGAAGATGAAGCGATTGCCCAAGTATTCTACTGGGCGGGACTATGCGATGAGATTATTGATATGCCGTCACTAGGAACAAACATCATCCCGAAGGAGCAGGACGTACGGTATGGACCTGAAACACTGTCCTACTGGTCAAGATGGGATGAGTTGAGCATAAAAGATGGAATACTCTACAAGAAGTGGTTTCAACGAGATGGCTCCAGGCCAAACCTTCTAACGATAATTCCGCTGGCGGGGCGGAAGGAAATTTTTAGCCAGTTCGATTTGATAGAGACTGGTGGAGGACAGCTTGCAGCCGAGAAGATGCTGGCAAGATTACGACGAAGATATTGGTGGCCGACGATGAGGACGGACATTGAAACAAAAGTTCAGGGGTGCTTAAGCCGAGCAGTCCAGATGTCAGAAATGAAGAGGACGAAGCGGGCTCAGGACTTAGCTCCCTTCGATCCCGGGATCAGATTCAGTGCGGTGGCAGTAGATATTTTGGGACCAGTGACAATGGCGACGAGTAGCAAAGCGAAACAAGTGCTTGTTTTGACGGATCTTTTCACGATGTATTCGATTGCAGTTCCCCTGGTGACAACGGATTCAGCTGACGTGGCCCGTGAGATAGTGGAGAATTGGGTGCTGAAGTTTGTAGCTCCCAATGTGCTACATACAGATCAAGGAAAACGTTTTGGTGGCAAATTGAGCCAAGAGATGTGCCGAATTTTGGGTATTGACAAAACTCAGACTTCTCCCTAAAAGTCGAAGGGTAATGGACAGACAGATAGACACAACGCGAAGATGGCTGATGGTATTTTGAAATTTTGCGCAGAGAATCTTAAGAATTGGGCCAAGACTTTGCCGTACTTGAACTTTGTGTACAACACGACAGTGAATCGGAAAACGGGAGCTACGCCATTCCGTATGGTGCATGGAGAGGAGTGCCAATATCCAGTTGATCTGTTCAACGCAAAACCTCTTGACGAACTGATGATGAAGGATGGTTTTGCCGAATGGCTAGACGAACAGTTTCGAGACGCACACAGCAGCGCAAGAGAACTACTCGGGACAGACTATCGTCGACAAAAAAGCTATTACTGGAAGAAAATTCACGGGGAACCCTATGCGAGTGGTGACAAGGTCTGGGTGTGGTCACAAGAGACAAGTAAGTCAAAGAAGTCTTTTGACCTGTGGGAAGGACCATATGTTGTGATGGCCAGGCTGTCCGAAGTCAGGTACAAGTTGTCAAAGGTATCCAATCCGTGTAAGGTGAAGTTTCCTCTTTTTGACATGAAACGTTATGCTGAGGAGACCCTGTGACCAGAGGAAATTCTTGCAAGGAAGCGACCGACACCCTACCGGCCAGCTAATTTTTTGATGCGCCGGAGATGCACGTTGAAGACGAGGCGTTTTGGGCAAACAACATGGAGGGATTCAACCATGATCCAGGCCCAAGGCAAGAACCCGTGGCGAAAATGTTGCGCGGAAATCGAGCAGTAGTGGAGCCGCTAGTTAATCCTCCTGGGCTGAACGGCGAAGCTGAAGGTAGACCTCCGGGTGAGCAGGCGATCATTGAACCTGTGATGGAATGTGGGATTACAGATGTGGGTAGACCAGATCGTGTAAGAAGACCTCGTTAGGTTTGGAATCGATGAATTTGAGAGTTAAAACTAGTTTTTCGAAACTGGGTTGCTCAACTCATTGGTGCTTGTTTAATATCTCAATTGCGTTACTGTTGAATATTAGGTACTTTTTCAAAAGAGAGTTCGGGTCGTACTGTGACGAGTAAATTTATTAGCAGTCAGGTCCCCTAGTTAGAATTTCTGTAACAAATAGTGCTCACTAGTCGAATTTGATTATTCATATGAGGACTGACTGAAGGGTCCGCGATTTTGCTTAAGGAAGTGTATCTGGGAAATTAGGAAGGGTTATGATAAGATGAGGCATTAGATAGGGCTAACTTAGTTTGGTAGAGAGACAGTAAGTTAAATTTTTGTCATTAGCATTATTCAAAAGAATAATAGGGCTAGAAGGAAAGACTGTAGAATTGGTGGTTCTACTGTATTACATGCCATAGTAACCTGAGCGTAAGATTGATTCGTCCTTAAGTTAAGTAGTACAGCAAACAAAGGGTTAAGTTCAAAATAGTTCTTTCTTCGAAGATATCGTCCCTCCTATGCCAGAAAACAAAATTTGACAAAATCGGCGAACCCCCCCCCCCAAATCGGAACTAAGAAAGCTAATGTTATGAAATTCAGAGGAGCGATACTAGAGATGATTTGACCCCGGCATACAAAAATCGGGACCCCTCAGACCCTTGGGGGCAAGTGATAACGGTCCCCGGAAGTGTAAATGGCCCTATCAGAACTCGAAAACTAGCGGCGGTGTTAGGCTCAAATTCTAGTATGTTGTAGGCCTAGTTAAGGAGGGCTCAAGTCTGGAACCTTCAGACCCCTAAGACCCCCACTTCCGGTTTTATGCGCTAAGTAAACAAACCCACCCCTAACTTCCGGAAGTCGTTTCTCGGCCACCGATGAGCGCAGGGAGCTGAAACTTGGAGGGATGATAAGCAGTGGCAAGATACATCTTGTATAATGATTTGAACCAAATCCGGCGGTTGGACCGGAAGCTATTAGCACTTGGAAAAACACCCCCTTAGACCGGAAATGATGAACGGTGGCACAAGTATTTTACTGCGGCAATGGACATAAGATACAGACCCCGAAAAAATACCCCTAGCGAGTGAAAACCCTCCGTTGACTCCTTCCGGTGTTAATAGCCTTTTCCCGGAAAAAGTGATAATGGACCTTAGAAATGGTATAACTTGTGAAGTATTAATGGGAAATGAATGAAACTTGTTAGTTAGGACCCCTAGGCAATTCTGAGCAGTTAGGACCCCTAGGCAATTCTGAGCCCAAATATGGAAGTTTGACACCGGTTGACCCCTGGGTGACCTTAAGTTGACCCTTGGGCATCGTGACCCCAAAAATGCATGGAAAACCCCAACATTAACACCGGAAAGTTGCGTATTTCCCAGCTCAAACCGTGGATATGAGAATGGGTCGTCTTGCTAAAAAAAATTGTTAGGAAAACTTTGTATTGGGAATTACAGCAGAAGCCGATAGAGATATAGCTTTTACATTGCAACCTTGGAGTAGAGGATTCAATTTAAAGGGGACTTGGTAAACATTGGGTTCAGTTTAGCTTGGCGAGTGATCTATAAATAGCAATTCAACTAGACTAAAAAAGTAGTCCCAGATGAAATTGATACTAATGGTATATCCTCCTCTTCTGTGTTGGTCTCCCTGTCGATTGTGGCGATGATCTCGTTCACAAGGATTGCGTGGCTAGCCTCCAGTTGAGTTGTTGACATAGTGGGAGGTTCAGTGTTTGGCTGTGTTTCTTCCTGTATTATGACATTAGGGTCCACGCGGCTTACGCAGTATTCATATGTCTCCTTTGTTTCAATAGACAGGTCCGTTTGGATGCTTGCATTGATTGGCGCTGTTGTTGTTTGCGTGGATGTTGTTGAAGTCACTTTATTGATTGGAGGCGTTTTCTTACTGGGTCCCTCCGTTGAGTCGTCAAACACTATTTTTGGGAAAGTTGCTGGTTTTTGTTTTAAATTTTCTCGTGCGTCCTTGACGGTGGCTGGTTTTTGTTTCGAGTCTGATTGTTTCTTGTTTGGTGGTCTTTTATGCCAACGGGAGTCAGACAAGTTCTCCTCTCGGTCTGATTTTTCTTGCCATTGGTTTTTGTTTGTGTGTTCTGTTGGTGAAATTCGTTCTCCTTTCTGCTGTTTAGGTATAAAACCTCCCGTAATTTCTTTCATATTCTGTTGTTTCATTTTATCTGGCCGTCTCTCGTTGTGTTGTTTCTGCCGTTTTAATGAGTGAGATTTCCAATTTTTTGTGGCTGACTGAATTTAAAAATGAGTTGTGACCGAATGATTTGGCTTTAGATTCGGATCAGGTTTGAGACTTTGACCGCTTATGTAATGAATGCAATGATTGGAATGCAATTGAGCTATTGGTTGACCTAGTATTGTCCCTATATTTTCCGCGCGTTTTTTGATCAGCCGATAGGGCGCTAAATCCTATTGGCTAATTGGTTTAGAATTAAGTTGAGAATCATTTCAAGGTTGATAACGAATGAGTTGATTGACGCCACATCAAATTCCTAATCGTACGCGCTAGGGGGTATTGCAATTCCAACCGGATTTCGGGATATATAGCCATTTAGTCCCATTTTACTCCCTGCCAAATGTTTGATATCAAAGTTAAAAGGGATTAAACGGTCGATCCATCTTGTGAGCCTACTTTGACTTGTCTTAGATCGTTCGCTGGCGTTTAAAGCACTGATCAAAGCTTGGTGGTCAGTAATGACCGTAAAATTTTTGCCATATAAATAATGTTTGAAGTGCTCTATTGCCCTCACGACCCCCAAGAGTTCTAACTCATTTACTAAATATTTCTCTTACGAATTTAAAAATCTTGACGCGTAAGCGATAGCTACCCACCCCTCTTTTGTGTTCTGTTCGAGGGCCGCCCCGAATCCGTATGTAGATGCATCACAAACCACTCGTGTGTCAAGGTTTTTAGTCAAAATGTTTGTTTTGAGTAATTTCTGTGACTAACTTTTTAATCTTTTGGAATGCGGATTCATTGTCCACCGACCAATTAAGTGTTTTTTGTTTGTCTGTAATTTTTAGGAGAGAACGAAGTGCCGCAGCAGCCTGTGCCAAATGTGGAATATATCTTGTAAGGTGATGTATTGATCCCATGAAACTTTCAAGTTGTTTAAACGTTTTAGGTGGGGAAAGTTTTTCAATTGCGTCTGTTTTCCTTGAAAGAGGGGTAGTTCCTTCGCTATCTATATGAAACCCAAGCCATTCAATTTGTTTGAAGCCAACTTACATTTATCCAATGATATCGCGACATTTTCTTCATCCAGTCTGTGAAGGCTTTTTTTCCAGTGTTTCCTTATGTTTTTCTACTGATCTTTTTGTGATAATCAGAATGTCATCTAAATACGCATAGGTATTTTTACAATTGGTTAATGTCAGATCAATTGCTTTCTGAAATTCTGCCAGCATGTCTGTGAGAATGTAGACTCCAGTTTGGAACTGGTAAGTCCCTGTGGCGTTTCCCCCAAAGAGGCTAAAATTACATTGTTCTCTCCTTTTCTTATCCAACGGGATTTGTGAATACGCATAGCGTAAGTCAAGAGAAGAAAACAATATTTGTTCTTTCGTATCGAATTTTATTGTTTGTGCGATTTTATCGAGTAATAAATCGATATTCGGCATCTGATACTTGTTTTTGTGAAGGAATTTGTTAATTTTCTTTGAGTCTAGTGCAAGTTTGACTGTTTGGTCCTTTTTTACTGTTATTACGATCGGATTGATGAATTGTTTATCGGAACACTTTTCCAACTTTATAATATTTTTTGGTCGATTAGTTTGTTGAGTTTTTTCCACTCTTTCTTGTAGATGAATTGGAATACGTCGACCCTTCTGTTGAATCGGTGTAACGTCTGGAATGAATTGTGTTTTCATCGCATGGTTTTTTGCTTTTCCGATTCTCACACATAATGTTGCGAAATTTTCTTTTACCCATTGTTTTATATCTGGGTGGAATGTGTCTTCTTCTGTTATGGTCAACACTTGCTTATGCTGTGGTTTTTATTGAATTAATTTTATACCGATGTATAATTAGTGTTTCATTTTCCCTTTGTTTACAGCATATAAAATTGTATCTTTCGAATGCAATGATTCTATGGGTAATAAAAATTTCTTCTAATACTTGTTTTAGCTGTCTTGTCGTTGTCGTCTGTATATTTAGGCCTGGTCGCTTCTGTTGAACTTGTCTTTGACCTTCCTTGCCTAGACATAGAAATGATTAGCTTCGCACTCTCGCATCCGCTTCGTCCCAGTTTACTGAGTTACACATAACGCCTTTGCCTCTTGCTTTTTGGCAACTATTTTCCCAATTTACATTCTTTTCCTGATTTCTGACATCTCGGTTTCTCCGTTGTGCATTCGTTTCTCCGTGTATCTCGACTTCCAAAATTGGTTCAGTTGGCAGAGTAATCTCAGGTTTTTCACGAAGATTTCGGATCTCTATTCCGTCTTTTGCGAAAACTGCAAGCTCTACAAGTGCGACCCACTTACTCCATTCTAGAGGAGGCTCCGCTAATGCTTTCTCCAAGAACGAATTAATTTTGAGTGGGTTTTTCGCTGATCCTGCTGGCTGCGCCATGTCATACACGTAGGTATGCGTAATGTTAATATTGAATCCGAACGGAATGGCGAGCTAATTATGAAGGAGGCTAAGACATAAATAAGACGACTGAATCATAACTGTTTATTTTATCTTCTGACTGACATACATTAAGCTCTTTGTTAGCATTGTCTTCAAGGTCACTTGACCAGCTCAACGCAGTGAGCCGAACAAATATCTATAAGTAATATATTGCCAATCCGGCCGGATGACAGCGACCTATACAAAAAAACTTTATATGCTTAACGGTTTAATTCTTTCTTAATGAAGGGGGGGGGGGGCTCGTTACAAAATATTATTGGGAGTGGGGGATAGTTAAACAGATCAAGTTTTTCCTAGTTGACTTTTGACTTTTGAAACTACAAGTAAAACGTGAATTTGATTGAATTTGAATGCTTTTTGATCCAGTAATCATGAATCGTTAATGGAATTCAGAGAGTTTTGAGGTGACAAGTGTTTTTTCGAAATTTGAATGATTAAATGTTCAAAAGTTTTCAATCAACTTTTGTTTTGGTTTCCTTGAGTACTTGGTATGTGTTTCGTTAGGGAACTATTAATTAGCTATTCATCTTCTTATCTTGGTATATATGGTAGCTGAATCAAAGGTCGGCTGATTAATATACAACAAAATTTATATTTGGTGTGTATGTCGCGACATGTACTATGATTTTGATATATATCATGATGCCTCTGACTGGTAATTAAAATGATTTCATTTTTTCGTCCTTGAATAATATTCATTTCATTATTTACAAATTCAGAAGCAGCAACGGACATTTTTATTTACAAAACTGAGCACTTTGATTTGATTTTAGATCAGTTTAAGAGATGATCAAGTCACAGTTTTTTTCGTTTTTTCTTCATTGGTTTGTATTACTATGATTGTTTCTTGTTTTTTCCCTCGCTGCCATTTCTGTGCTGAGTTTCAGCCGTTTATTTCCACATCGATCCAGGCATGTAATAGTAGTTCATATTGTTCACCATATCGTAGTAGTTGGTGACGATCTGAGCCATCCTTCCCATAGTCATGTACGGGTTCAGCATCTGCAGCTGCCAATAGAGGTTATATGAGTCATAATGTCCATAGTCATAATGTCCATAGTCGTAATGTCCATAGTCATAATGATTGTAGTAATCATAATTAGAGTAGTAATCCTGATAATGATCATAGTCACTGTAGTCAAAAAGGTAGTCGTTTTTGTTGTCTTCGAGGTACCATGTCGCTGATTCTTCGACACTCATCTCGATCGCGTACACCGCTTCCTGGAACAAGTAGTACAATTTGCATTTTTTCTGCATGTAATCACAGCTGAATCCGTCGGCGCAATATTGGATATCCCAGATGACATTCTGCATCATTGATTGGACTTCATACAAGGGAGTTAAGTAGTAAATGCTCATCGTAATGTCGGAATTAGAGCTATAGACTCCTATTTCCCAACATTGCTCATCATTGAAATAAATCGTTTCCCAAAGCAGGTCCTTGCAAAATTCGTTTCCCTCTTGCGTTGCGCAGTTCTCAATGGGAACCTGTAGCTTCTGCTGCACCTCGGAGTAAGTCTTCTTTCTGGCTTTCTCATGGAAGCACATCTGCTCGTAGTCATCACAGTAGTAGGGGCTCTGCATCCAGCACATCTCATTTGCAACTTCAAAGAAAACCACCGCGTTCCAAGCCATATCATTTGGCGACATCCACTCCTCGACGTCCATCACATCGGTACTTGGGTAGTCCAGCCAGGGACACATGTCCTCGTCCTCAATGGGTTCGTACTCATCGTCGTAGCCATGCAGGACATCGCACACCATCAGACCCCTTGAAACACAGTTTTCGTCTGCGAGACCAATGAAGACAAACTCCGCATCAGACAGAACTGACCAAAAGGCGGCGTCCATGAAACACATTTTTTGCCAGTCGCTGCAACCGATATCTTTGCAATAGGCTCCCACCTGCTTCAGACTCTTCCAAACTGTGTTCGTAATTTTCTTGACCGTTGAGCTGCTATTGAATTGTGCATGTTCATGTTTAGGCCACATCATGTTTGGATCCATGTAGCATTCGTCGCTGTCAAAATCCTCTTCAATGTCACAAATCGAGTGGTCTTCAACGCATTTTTCATTTTGTATAATTTGCCAAACTTTTTCCACAACGGCGTTTCCAATAGTTTCATCGGCATTTATTATGAGACACCAGCTTTGATCGTAGTCGCAGTATCCCATTTCCACGCATTGCTCGTT
Organism: Symsagittifera roscoffensis; assembly: GCF_963678635.1. NCBI lineage: Eukaryota > Metazoa > Xenacoelomorpha > Acoela > Convolutidae > Symsagittifera > Symsagittifera roscoffensis. The sequence continues at coordinate 51,392,044 of NC_087065.1, forward strand.
GCTGAGTTCCAAGATCTCAGTATGGAGACCTGCGGCCTCTTTTATGGTCATTTCCTTTGTGATTTGAGGCTTCGGAGTCTCCGGGAGTCGAACAATGTTGGGACAGATGTCTTTACCCTCGTAGTAGTTGTAAGGATATTCGGTGATCATTCCAGATCCTGATCCGAAACTTTCGATGTATCCAGATCCCATTCCAGCTGGTGTGTATACTCCGCCTTGGGAGATTCCTCGCTTCTTGGCCGTCTTGGGTTCCTGGTGATGTTGTCGTTTGGCGGGCATTGGTCGCGCTCCTCCTCCCGCCTTCCTTCGGTGCATAGCTAGATTGATCCCTCGTTTTTGTTGTTTGGATGGCTTCTGCTCCGCCGACAAAATCAACAGTTCAAACACCAAGCAAGCTAGCGTCCACTTGCTAACACGCATCTTGTTGACCAATTTTTGTTGAAGTTTGTTTTTTTTCTATCTTTTATTAAAACCAGACAAACTGTTTGCTTCAGAGGCAGATTTAAAAATGCCTTCAATTTATGATCAAGATTTAATTGTACTCACGCTGAGTTGAACTTTTTAAAATAAAAAAATAAACAGCTCGAAACTCTTGATGAAGTTTTTAAATTAAAACTCAAGTGCTAATAGAGAACCAGACTATATTCACAAGACTCAATCGAGTTAAAATTTTGATGAAGCGTGTTTTGAAAATCAAGCAAACAAAGCTTCAATTAATGGTACGAATGTTCATTCGAAACTCGCTCGCACCAGTGTGCTCATAAGAGGCGGGGCTGGGTATTCAACAGCGCCAAAATATTATTAAATCTGAACAAGTAAAAATGGTCAATTGAGTTTCCATTTGCTTACATCATCAATAATTTAGTTTTAAAAGGTTATTTGCTTTTTTACAGGTCAGCTAGTTGAATGAGCGTAATAAAAAGCGATATTTCTAGGAGAAAATTTCAAAAGTTTTTTATCAGGCCATAATGAAAGAAAAAATTTTAGGTCAACCCAGTTGACTTTCCGAAGTCGCCACAAAGTATACTATGCAAATATTTTAACTTTACTGTCTAATTGATGTTGGGAATTTTTTAAAAAACTTTGTTTTGCGCTTGTTCGTTTTGTCCTCACCTTGTAGAAATATTGGCTGTATAAGAGGTAAAATTAAAATAATAGTTAAAAAACTATCTTTTAAAAAATCCGTGGAAATTAAAGAAACGTTGTGAAAAATAAGTTTAAACAGTATAAAGGGGGTGTGGTAACTTTTTTAAAACGCAAAATTTTGGTTATAAACTTGATTATAAAAAAGCCCCTAAAATCTTAAAAGTTATAAACTTGGTCAAAATATAGCAAGTCTGAAAAAACCACTCCCGTTGGTAATTTCCTGCGCACACGTGATTTAGGTCTAATTTATGTATTCCGTATGGAATGGGCAGAGGTGTCGATCTTCGTTGGAAGAAAGCGCCTAATATTTCCTGGTCTCGTGACCAGTTCAAGTTTTGCTCTCCAATCGAATGATAAACTGCAGTTTTCTCAACATTTTATATCAGAATTTGGATCGGGTTTTCCGATATCTCTCGATTCACCTGATAAAAATTTTCTTTTGGACCAGGGTTGCTTGATTTAACGGTTTGAACAAGTAAACATCTGAAAAAAACCAATTGACGTCGTTCAAAGATTGCAATCCTGCATGTCGACAACAGATGAATAAGAACGCTTTTTCAGCAATTTTGGCTTTTTGCGCTCAAACCTGAAAAACCGACTTGGAATTTTGAAAAAGTGGGAAATCCTTTAATCCTTAAATCAATGAATTGTTTCGTTACTAAATATACTTGATTTTTGAAATAAATAGTTAAGAATAAAAATGAAAAACTTTTAGATCAAGTTGGACTTTTAAAAATCCACTTCAAATCACACTCAGAAAAATCTACTTGTTTCGCAACCCGGATTGAGACAAAAAAAATCCGTGCTGCAGTCAAATTTCTCACAAAACATTTCACAACGTTCAATGCTGCAGTCAATTTTTTGATAGATCATGTCAAAATTTTAGCCATTTAAACTGAAAAAAAAAGGAAAGTAGCATGAATTCGGCGGTAGTTCAGGTCTTGGCGGATCTTTAAATAAGTATTTACTAAATAACCGAACTACTTTTCTCCAGAAAATCCTTCTTACGACCATTGAATCCACTTCCCTTTTCCTCCAATTTTCCCTCCAGCTATTACTCGTACCGAACTTTTCTCACAATTTCACGTCTGATGATGCAATTGTAAGACACTAGCTGTTTTCCAGCTCTGTGCATATTTGTTTCACATGTGATCATTTCTACCGTTTACAGACTATACCTGCGTCAGACATGACTATACCTAGTCAGACATGACTATACCTGGTCAGAAATGACTATACCTGGTCAGACATGACTATACCTAGCCAGACATGACTATACCTGGTCAGAAATTAGTACACCTGGTCAGATATGGACTATAACTGGTCAGAAATGACTCTACCTGGTCAGAAATGACTATACCTGGTCAGAAATGGACTATACCTGAGTCAGGCATGACTATACATGGTCAGACATGACTATACGTGATCAGACATGAATATATCTGGTCAGACATGACGTACTTTTTGTACGGACAATGCGCACCTCGGGTGTTTCGAAAATCAATCAGACAGCATCTCAATTAACATACTGATTTAAAATTGTAAATTGTGTTAATTGTAAGTTGGTGTTACTGCACGTGAGCAATAGTTCTCTTAGCATGCCCACACACTCGAGAGTGGACATACCACAGGCGAGAGGCTTTCAGTATTTTTGCTCCGACCATGCGGCGACTAATTTTTCTACTGCTGCCACTAATTTTTCGACCATGCCGCAACCATGTAGTTTTTCATTTTTTTTCGACCATGCCGCGTCAATAAAAATCAATAGTTTATTTTTATTTGGTCTGTTTTTTTTCTTCAGAAAAGTTAAGATTTCGTAGCGAGCAGTATTTGATAAAATTTTTCATCGCATTCGTGCAAAGAATTTCATACCATTTTGAAACAAAAACACTTTCAAAAATTTGCCGCTTGCATCCTCATCAAATCGTATATTAAATGTTGCTCAAGGCGCCCTAAGAAAATTTTTCCAGTATGTCGACCAAAAATAGAGTGAATCTATAGATGTTGAGGGAGATTTGCGATTTTTCTATTACGAAACCAACGCTGGTCATACAACAGAGCGCAAATTGTGCTCGCTTTTTTCTGAATTCCACAGAGATCTTTTCCATGTGTTGGATGGTTTTGTTGGCGAAATCTGGAGACAAGTTAGGCCCACGCAAAGTTTTGATCAATTGTTTGTAATAAGATACGGCATCAAGTGGAGTTTGAGCGTTGATGCGTTTCCATCATTAATAGCTGGATTTCTCAGAACAGGTGGATTCCTTTCGTTTTTTGTCACTGGATTCCAGAATTTGTGATTTTATTCCAGAATTGTTTGTTAGGTTCCGAATTTTGTCTTTGAATTCATCAAACCTTCTTACTGTTGTATTCCAATCCACAAACACTTTGAAAGTTAAGTGTATGAAATTAATTCTAAAATTTCTAATAAGATATGGTTTCTATAACTATCTTAAACCCTGAGATTTGGGATTAAATTATAAGTGGGGTAAAAACCTTACTTGATCACCACCTTCACTTAGTACCATTGGTTCTGTTGCTCATATTTAATTGTCCAAAGCGCTTAAAAAGAAGACTATCAATCAGCATCTTATTCACTGAGAAATTGTTACAATCCAAAAGGAAACGAAATTCCAATTCGATGATGAACAAAAATAAGTGACAAGACCGGATTCGATCCTAATGCGTGTCACTAGAACCACTTGAACAAATGTACTTAGTGGCTTACAGAAAAAAAGCTCGCTTGTTACTGGTCGAATAGAAGCAGCTAAATATGAAGCAGCACTGGATGTTCCATGAAAAACGCATTGGAACAAATTTTACACGATTCTGGAAAATATTTATCATAATATCTAGCAAGCGAGATGGCACAGTTGCATAATCAAGCAAGTTGGAAAATAGATATAGTATTTCGGCGGGAGTTCAGGTCTAACGGGATCCTGAACGCGATTCTCAATCAAGTCTATACTAAACAACCGGAGCACCTTTCGTCGATGAAGCCGTCGATTCTTGCCCGAATAAAAGATAAAATGCTATGCGAGCTCGCCGTTTATTTGGTTGTTCTAAAATCGCAAATGAGCACCACATTATTTGCTTATTTTCAAACCTTGCCCGGGCTATATTATGGATGTACAAATGAAAAACAAGGGGTTAACTTTTGTCTGCGCTATCTCTTGATAAATCTTAAAGCTTAAAACCTTTTCAAATCACGATACTATTTTTGTCTCAGTTGCGGCTGATTCAACTAATTAAATCGCTTAAAACAGGTGATAAAACAAAAAAGAAACGATTTTTAAATGTTGGCGTAGCTGCTTTATTTGCTCAAAATAGGGAATCAAATGAACGGTTTTTCAAATTGAAGTTGTTTTGTGATAATGAAAAGTATTAGAAATGTATCAAATTGAAATGAAACGGACAATCAATGTTTTGTTTTCATAGAATCCAAGTACAAATTCTGGAAACTTCTGACAAAATCTGGAAATCACTGAAAAATTCTAGAACAAAAAAAACAACAAGATTCTGGAATTTTTCTGCAAATGCCAAAGCTCAGCGATTCTCAATGAAATTTGGATCAATTGAATTTGCGTGTTCATTCGTTGAATCCAAAACAAGAATGGCTAGGTATTCAGGTCTCATTCCCTTATTGTTTTTCTAAATTCTAGTGTTTTGCTGGTCAAAGTCAGCCAATTGTTTGGTCATCTGTGTTTCGGTTCCTCTGGTATAGGGGTACGTTGTAGGTTTGTAAAGTTTATTTCAAGTTTTGCTGTTGTTCTCCTTGAATGTTTGGCAACCTGTATTTCCAATTACTGTTCTTCTAGACGTCTGGATACGCCTAAATAAAAGAGTCACTTACACGATATACAGTTCGATATACACTTGCAATTAACTTTTACATACTATCTGGTTTTCTGCTTGAACATGGCGCAGCCAGCAGATAAAAAAGGGGAACTTTTGTACATTGTTTCCTTCTGAGATTCCAGAACACCCGACCCTCCGATTTATTGGGAGGAGTGGAGAATTAAACTCCATTGGGGGATGATATCGAAATACGATATAGAGCCGGACGACTTCTATTTCGATGCCACGCTTACAGCAAACCAAGTAACCGCTCTGCCAGCGTAAGTAAACGAGAACTACCGGACGGAATTGGAAGAGAACCTTAAATCAAATCTCTATCTGTGCATTGGCGATGAGGCACACAAAATATGCAAAGCTAAACAACCCGGGGTTGATATCAAAACTGAGAGCTATCCTAGAGTATTGGACCACATAGAACGTGTATTCAAAAGAGAAAGAAATGTTACGCACGGAAGTGGACTCCTCCATGGAAACGTATGGGACACATTCATATACATCACGATCGACGAAAAATCCAGTGGAGGTGTGCCGGTTCAATTGAAGTTGAGGCCTACAAAATATATACCGGAAAACCAGCGTCAACGCGCCGCATAATAATATTAAGCAGGAGCCGGTGGGGAACATCAGACGGGGAACGGGCTACCTTCGAAACTGAGGGCAAGGTGGACGCGGAACCGGACCGGGGGAACAAACACACATAGATGCTACAATTACGTTGCGACTAACTTCACATCCGATCACGTCAACGTCTGTCCGGCAAAAAATGCAACGTAACATGAATGTAAAAAAATCGGCCAATATAAAAGAACATGCCACGGAACCCATAGAGGAATTAACCCTTGGAGGGGGAGAAGACAAGTTGGAATGGTGCAGGATGAACTGGAACGCCACCAAAGCAACCAAAGTATGGCAAGCAGCAGCCAGGACCAGCCGTTTGGATGGCTGAATCAGAAAAATGCAGGGGAAAACGATTCGTCCACGGGATCGGGTAAATATAATAGTAATGGCGGTTAAACGTTGTCAAAATAAGACAGAGTTCAAGATTACAAATTCCAGTGTCCTGGCTAACGTTTTTGACAGAGACACGTGGCTGTGGGTTAACTGTGGCTCCCCCGCAACTATTTTCAGCTGCCTTAAATGAAACGCGTATTAGCTAAGACTAATATTCATCTTCTCCCAGGGAAGTACGAATTCATAGACTAGAACAACAACAGAATCCATATATTCGGTAAAGCAGAAGTCACAATCGAATTAAATGCGTGGGACACGCAGCAGAAGATTTCGGTCATCGCAGGAAATCACCAGTCAATCCTGGTGCGCGACCTGATGGGTTCCTTGGGTTTGGAGCTGGTCCAGAGGGGTCGAGTAATGACAGTAACAGAAGGAGACAAAAGCGGCGAGGATGATCACGAATTGGATGAATGGCAGTAACACTCCTGTAAATTTTTTCCAAAACTATTTCCCAGAATAGGGCGCATATGTAATGCCAAGTTACGGGCAGACTTCTTAGACGTATATAAACCGGTGCAACAGAAGGGCCGTAGGTTGCGCATTAGTCCTTGTGATAAAGTAAACACGGAAATTACGCGTCTAATGCAGGAGAGACACTTCGTCCAACTCGAAGAGTGTTTGGACAAAGATTTCGTGCCCCCAAAGGTATTTACAGTTAAAAAACAATAGTATGAAAGGGGCACTAGAATCAAGGGAACTGAAGAAGCAGGTACACAAGAACAAGTACCAAACGCCCAATAAAGATGAGTTATTGGGCGCAATAAGTCAAATAATTACAAAATGAAAGGAAAGGGAAGTCTACTTCACAACGCTCGACTTTACGCACGCTTACGAGCAAGTAGCGCTAGAAACGAAAACAAGCGAACAATGCAATTATTCATTAGTGGGAGAAAAGAAGCCAGAACGTATCGATTAAAAACGGGTTTTAAGCACTAAGTACGATGCCCACTGAGTGCTAAAGAGTTATGGAAACTCTCACGAAAACATTCACATAAGAACATGCATTCTCATTTTTTTCTAAGGGAAACAAGATAAACATATCGCAATGACAGCGAAAATCCCGAAAAACGTTTGACGTAACAAACACTGCGCCGAAAATCCGACTGTGCAAATTTGCAAAATCAAGTTGCCAATGGCTAGGTATTCAAATAAACGGTACCGGGATTACTCCACTAATAAGAAAAAATAAGGCAATAGACGAATTAAAATCGCCGCAAACTAGAAAACAATTAAAATCCCAAATGCGCTCGTTACACAGTTTGCATAAATTCTTACAAAACCTAGTGGAAATAAGCGCTCCAAGGCCGTTGCTGAGCCAAAGTAAGGGCTTCAGTTGAACACAAGAGTGCAAAACGGTGCTCGAATCCCTTAAATTTTTGGTTGCCAACGTAACGGAGCTTAAAAACTTTGACATGCACCGGGAAACACGCATTGTATGCGATGCCAGTCATTACGGGCTGGGCGCAATCCTGGAATAGCATAGCCAGGAGGAATGGCTACCAACCTCATTCGCATCACGGTACCCTAAATCGGCGAAGGAGGCCTATACAATCTAACTACAGTTTGGAATTACCGACCCTAAAGACCCAACCAGGCATAAAAAAAACTTGATCCAAAAATTGAAAAAACCACACCAAAAACCGTAAAAAGGAAAAAAGGCTTTTATCAAGAAGAAATGCTGTCGCATATGGATACGATCCAGAGTCGGAGGTTGCAGGATCATCAACGAGTATGGCGAGAAAAGTGAGAGAACAGCGCGTGGTAGATAAAACCAAAGGTCTACCTATAGGCGCTGAAAAACCGTCGGTCCAGGGCAAGAAAATATCGCGAGCTATAAGAACAACAACTCCAACGAACACGACTTCCAAGAAAATCAACCAAAAGTTTATATACAAATATGTATAATAATCGGCCTAACATACATAATATACAGTTGGATTTACACTTACAATTTTACATACTATCTGTTTTTCCACTTCAACACCTCCGATTTGATGAAGTTCAGCGACAAAAACTATCGTGACGTCCTAATGATTTTAAATTTGTGCTGTCGTTATTCTTATAATTTGTTTTAATAAATTCAGTTTGAAAAAGTTCATAAATCTCACGGCTTTTCTGTTTACCTACGTCGTTTTTCCTCTGCTTGAGGAATGTAATGAAATAATTCGTGATGATTTGTATATTCAGACCTATTTTGGTCAAAGTAATAATCATCTACGAAAATTTTGAAAACTCCAATAAAAACTCGACATTCTGAGTCCAATTAGAGAAAAGCTTCATCACCTGTCACCGTGTTTTGTACAGTTCGAGGCTTGAAAAATGCCAAATCGCTCAAATTTGATTCTAATTGTAGATCAGCTGTTTTTTCTAGGATTCAAAAATTCCCCTGATTTTTCAGGACTCCTACTAAACTTGTTTAGAAGCCTAGCATTGAACTCAAGGCCTATCAGTAATTTCTGTGGTGGACCAATGTGACGTGACTCCTATGCTTTAATTTTCTAACGCGTATGCGTATTTGTAAAGCAGAGGAAACTTCAATTCAAAAAGAACTTTTATTAAAAAAGAAGCCAAAACTATCAAAAAGAAAAATTTGGTTTCAATTCAAGAGTTAGCGCTTTTAACAAACTCTATCCTTTTGACTTATTTTTTCTAACAACTTTCTACGCTAATTGAAAAGAAACCAGGTTGAGATACTGTTTTAAGAAGCTTGCCATTTATAACAAATCAAGCTCAATGTTAAAAAATTTCTGAAATGCAGTTGAAAAAAACAGAATTCAATCCTAATTGAAATGAGCAAACCATATATTTAATCAATAGCAAAAAATACAACAGCAAAGTTTTTTAAAACAAGGTTTTAAAAAATTGAGAAATATTTCAGTTTCTTAAACTATTTTGTCACTTATTTTCTATTATATCCACCTTAATCATTGTGCTCTGAATGCGGAATGCTCTGTGTTACTCCTGCTGCCTCCGGCCAAAAAAACCAAAAGGCTGTAGTAAGTTTTAAAGATGAGCAGTAAGTTTTTTCTAATTCGACGTTTGTTTTTTTTTTCGGTTTTTTGATATTCTAGTTGCGTATTGATTTTTTAATAAGAAATGTAAAAAAATATACCCACGAAATTAGGAAAACGTTAAAAAAAGATCAATTAAAAGCATAAATTACCGTTTCAGTGAAAGAAATAAGAATAATTTACAGGTTTTGAGAATTTGGTAAGCCTACGTAGATTTATGACAACTTTCAGAAGTTTTTCCAGCATTATGGCTTTTGTTGTAAACTGTACCCAGGAAATTTTCTGTGCAAGATCTGAAGTTTTTTATTTCCATCATAAGTTGATTCTCAGATCTGATTCTTTTATATGAGATCTTAATAATAATTTACAAATTTCAGATCTGAAATTTGGTTCTGAAATAGAACATTTCAGATCTGAAATAACCTTGAAACGCAAACTTTCAGATCTGAAATCAGATCTGCAAAATCCTTTGTCAAATTATAATTTGTGCATTTTGAGCAAACAATTGAGTTTTTTTTGTTTTTTATGCTTCTGCAATACACAATTATGTTAAGATTCCTGCACTGACAAAAATGGATTAGGATCGATTTTATAATGAAAAAAGTACGTTGATTAAATTTAGATCGATTTTAGTATGAAAAAAGTAGGAAGATTAGATGAAAAAGATGAAGATTGATTTGGATTGATTTAAAATCGATTTAAATTGATCTGAAATCCGAACTAAAAAAATTGATCTAAATCGATTTTCAATCAATTTAAATGCATTTTTTCCAATCTGAGTTTGTTTTTATTTTTAAGGGGATTAAAACGGATTTAAATCAATTTAAATCGATTTTTTTCATTCGAGATTTATCAGTTTTGAACTTTTTTTGCATTTATTCATTGCCTATCACTTTTCAATTCACATCCATATCGTATTGTAGCATAAAAAAGACCAAATAAAAACACCAAAACATCGATAAAATTTTATGATTTTCTTGCCTATTACCAAATAAAAATACCAAAATATCGATAAAATTCTTTGATTTTCTTGCCTATTTGTGTTCAAAAACTGATCTGTTTTGATACCTTTCTTGATTCGTTTTATATGTTTTGCCCAAAATCTGATTCATATTCATAATATTTTATGATTTAATTGCATATTAACTAAATCAAATTTCAATTCATTCTGACCCTTTTCTTGTTTGTTACATAGGATTTTGCAAAATCTGATTTACATTAGGTTTCTATAATTTCATTGCCTATTTTCGAGTTTAAACTCTGATTTATGTGGATCATTTTGATCATTTAAAAAATTGAGAAAGAAAAATTCCATCTATTTTGTTAAAAGGGTTTGGTTTTTTCGCCGTGTTAGCAAAAAAAATGATCTTTGTGAGTCTGAAAATCCATCGAAATCGATTTAAATCAATTTTTTAGACACTCAAATTGATTTAAAATTTTCAAGAAGATTGATTTAAATCGATTTAAAACCATTTAAAATCGTAAAATGTACATTTTTAATCGATTTGGATTAATTTAAAATCGATTTAAAATCAATTAAAATCAATCTGAAACCATTTTTGTCAGTGCGGGTTAGCTAGCGGTAAAAAAAACTTTGAATAATTTCGCAAACAGTTTTTTTCGAACTAATTTTTTTTTCGAACTAATCAAAAACTGTTAGAAGACCTGTCAAATTTTTGGTTTCATGCGCTGCTTTTGCGTTTCCAATGGTTATCTCATGCGTTGGGGAAAATATTTTTGCTGTAACCAACTTGAGAGTTTGCTGAGTACCTGCTAGTAGCTAGCAGAAGCTCTCAAATACAAAAAAAAAATGAAAATTACTAAAATTGTGTCAGAATCATTAATTTTTCAGATCTGAAATAATCAAGAAAAACTAAATTTCAGATCTGAAATTAGATCTGAAATAGATTTTTTCAGATCTGAAAAAAACAAGAAAAATAAAATTTCAGATCTGAATTTAGATCTGAAATAACCAAACCTTAAAGTATCCAAGCGTTATTTAAACATTTCACAACTGCTTTAGATCTGAAAAAGATTATTCAAAGCTTGTTTTAGAAAATTTACTGGGTACGGGAAACATAAGAATTAAGAGTTAAAAAAATATTTGATTATTTTTACAAACTCAATATATGTTTTTATGCAGTAATTACCGTGGTTGAGAAGCTTTCTTATCCGTGTTAAATCTCAGTAACGGCTACAAAAGTACTCGCTGGCAAAAATGGAATTTAATTTCTTTGTTACGGCTGACTTAGCAAATTCTAAGAAATCTGCTAAATGTAAAAACCCTGGAAAAAAATTATCCATTGGAATATTTATTCTTAAATTGAATTGAAGAAGCATGATATCGTCAGTAGCCTGAAATTTTAACCTCTTGCAATACACTTTGTGAATCTTGTTATTAAAGTATTAGATAAACGAGAACAGACGTCTTTCGTCCTGTGACGTTTTCCTTTCAATCCTTCTCTTTATTCTCTTTACACTCTCTCTTAATTAATTCTGTCTCTCTCTCGGAATCACTCTGTCACATCTAATACCCTGTCTTTCTTCCCCAAATCTGCCCAAAATTCCCCACAATTCCATCCTTCACACTTAATTCCGCCCCTCGCCCCCCTTAAGACACTTAAGTCACTGCATGTCACCCCCACTCGCTCCAATTAACATTTCACTCTAACTGAAAAGAATACGAGATATTTAAAAAATGGGATGATCCTTTATTCTGACGTTGTTTCTGTCTACTTGTAATTAAACACCGCTGCTAAATTGCATCCGAAATCTATTGAGTCTGTTACGCTCAAGTTTATTTCAATCTTCAAGAGGCAGCTCTTAAGTCGTTTCCCTTTTCAATTGCCCCCAAATATCAAAAATGAATCATATCCTAAATCATTGATCACTGACTGACCTTTAACATATATGATAAATGTTTTGTCAAATAAAAATGTTTTTTTTTTTCAATTTCGTTTTTTTTTCTAGTGTCATCCCCTAACACGTAACTCCTTGCAATATTAGAAAAACTTTGCGTCAATTAAAGCAAAAAATAAAATTGTGCCGCAATTTGCTGAATTATTTGATCAAATTAGGTTTTGGTTCAAAACTGAGGTTTTTCTAAACTATTTTTTTTCAAAATTTGAAACCGTTGTAACTTTTTCTTTGATTTAGTTAAGCAGTTTAGATTGGTTAGTGCTAGCTTACTGCGATACTATCATTTTTCAATTTTTTCTTGTTAACTGCGACTTCAGTGGTGGCAAAAACAGATTATTTTGAAATATGAAAGATATTTATCGTTTGCTGCGATTTCCACGGTAACGCTCAGAGAAGAAAATAACAGAAACTTTGACCCAATTCCGTGGTTTCAGTACCCAAATTTTTCCAATAGGTCATCAAGCATGTTCAATTTTTTAAAAATAATAGTTTCGATCAACTGAATACTAGTCATACACAAATGCATAGCAAATAAAAGTTATATGCAAACAAATGCATACCAAAAAACGGAAAAACCGTTTAGTTAAAGTTTTCTACAATAGATGAAATCACTAAACAGCGAAACTTTAAAAAATTGGAGGCTTTTGTAAGTAGTTTGTGTAGTTTGTAAATGAGACCTGGTGTAAGAAAAAATGAATTGTATAGTTTTTCTCTATTCCAAATTACTATCATGTATTAGTAATTTTAAAAAAATAAAGTGATGAAATAAAGTGACAAGAACTGAGATCTTAATCACCACAACTGTATTTGATGACATTTTGGAAAATTTTAAACCTGGTTCTAAAATTCTTATACAAAATAGTACCATTGAAACAGAAAAAAAATGAAATTTCTGTAGAAGAAGTGAAAAAAATATGGAGGCAATTAATAACATAGTTTGTCACAAAAAAGAAGAAGACTAAAAAAACAGTACCTAGAAAACAAAGAGGAAGAAAATTTTGCCAAATTTTTTTTCAGAAAATATGGTAAGGAAAAGTGAAAAATCAAACCTAAGTTTTTTAAAACAAAAAAACTATAAAAAACACCAAAAAAACTCTGTGTTCTCCAGCAAAAAATATTGATGGCGCAAATATAAAAAGAAAAGCGGAGATAGAATAAAAACTCAAAAACTTTTTTGTGGACGTTGGAAAATTTTTAGCAAAAAAACTACCCAGCACATGTATCAAATTTTTTAATAGTTTCATCGGAAAATCATTTCCTTTGAAACCAACAAGCGATTGTGGTGTTTTTATTACAACAGCACAATTTTAAAAGAAAAATTCTTGTAGGTTTTAATGAGCTAAGCAATTATATTTGAAAACCGTCCTTGTGTCAGCTTCTAGCTTTTTTCATCTACAAAAGTCTTGGAAAATAAATTATTTTTCTGACAAATTGGGACACAGTACTTAGATGATGGTTAAACTATACAAATGTCTCGCTCGTTAAACGCTATTAAACAATGCGTAATGTTTATCGTTGCAAATGCCTTTTTATGTATCTGAATTAGTTTGTGGTTTGAAATTGATGAAATAAAAATAAATTCTCCGCATTTACGCATTATTTAGCTGAATTAGCTTGCTTCAGTTAAATTTTTAGATTTTTTTGAGCCGGAGTAGTCTTTTAATTGTGCGACGCCTTACGAAAAAAATCTGCTAAAAAGTGCACATTAGTTGTCTCAATTTTCAGACTCTAATAATTTTGCGACAAATGATCACAGGTGAATTGCTTTTTAATGATAGTCTCAGGACGTCAATATCTTTTAGACAGTATAATAATGTTCTCACAAAAATATCTAATTTTGAAATCAAAATTTGCCTAGAGATAAAATTAACCCGTGCAGAAACTTTCTGGTGAAATTCTCGGCAGCTTTTGTTCCTTTCACATTTTGTCTGAAATTAAACCAGTTTGAGAAAAACGCGTTTGAAATTTCGATTGAAATAATTTTTGCAATAATCATGGGGCGGGACTGCAACAGAACCGCCAATGCAAAATATTCTAAGCAAAACAAAAGGTCTCTTTAATTACTCCTTCATATTGAAAAAAAAGAAACTTTTCGTAATAGGTTTACAAAGTCCACTGATGCTTAACCATTGATTCAGTTGTTGGTTGCTTTTTCTTCAGTACCGTGGGTAGGGAGATGGATACAGAAATCCGAAGTTTGAATATGATACATCTTTGATTATCTGATAATTTTGAGGCAACAATTTTAACTATTTCAAAAAGCTCGTAAGGCTTTTCATGTGCGTGAAACTGCCCTCTTGATTAACCTGGCTTAAGTGTAAAAATAAATCTGGAACTTGAATACCCGGTTGTGAGTAAGAAGTGCTGAGGCTCTCAACACAATTAATTTTGCAAGTAACAATATCTATTAAAAAAGGATAGCCTGTTACGGTGCAAGTAGCTCAGAATGTTCCGACCACAGTCTTAACAAAATACAAAACGGTTTTCTCAAACTGGTGTCGTTTTTATCTGCATGTTGTGATTAAAAAAATTGAACGAAAAAATGAAATTTAAACATATTTGAGAGTCATATAGAATAATTCAATTGAGAACCAGTTTTTGAAGAAAATTGACTAGAAAAACGGCGAAAAAAGCAAAAAAATCTCAAAAATTTTTGCGGAAATTTTTTGAATTTTCAAGTTTTTGATTCCCAAATTTTGCTAAGAACTCCAAAAACTACCTGAATCTGGGTGAAACTAATTTTTCACGGTTTAAGTTAAGCTAAAATAAGCTATTGCAATTACTAACTATCTTACTATTTAGCTCGAAGTTAGACCAAAAATAGAAAGTTTCAAACCAGTTTTTCTCGACACTGTGAAAACTTTTTCAAATTTCATTAAAGTCGTTCACGACTGAAAGGGCTAGAATATGATATATCACTCTATCCGATGATTATTTGTGGTAGCTGATTTTGGGTGGAAGAAACTAAAGCACACTCGAATCCAGAGTTCAATGGTCGGAACAACAACAACGATTTTATCAATTTTTAGCGGTTATAGCTTAAAAAATACATCATTTTGAAGAGTGGTTGTTTCTCTAGAATCGCACCCAAAAACAAAAATTGTTCCCGTTTTGTAGCTAAAAAAAATTACCAACAGTTATTGAAACATCTGATCAATCTAACAAACATTTCGACTTCTTGATTATACAATTTCAAGAATTTTCTAATCATTTGCTATCAGTTCCAAGATTATGAAGACATTGATTGCAAGGGCTCTAGCAAACAAAAAAGAAAAACTTGTATGATGGCTCTCTGATTTTCTTTTGTTCAGAAAAAGAATATATATGAGAAGTGTTTCTCTTATGAGTCGCAAACTATCAGCACTCACAATGCTGGGATAAATTTTTCAAATTCAACATGCTGATTCATAATTTCTCAAATGATTATCGTTAACATATCCTGTAAATATATGAAAAATGTTCGTTTGATATACTATTTGATTAATCTGAAAACAAAACAATGAAACACATCATATATAAAAAAAAATCAAAACAACAAAAAACGAATTTTATCATTCAGCACATACCTTCATTGTACTGATTTTCAAAAATCTACTGTAACTCATAGATGATAATTTTTTATACTACTTGAGTTTGCTTAGGATATTTATCGAAATAAACTATTAACACCAAAAGCAGAAAAGTTGGAAAGTTAATGATTGGTTTCCATTTACAGTTATAGAGGTTAAAAACATTGTATCTTTGAAAAATCTTGAAGCAAAAATAGGTAGACATTATTAATATGCAGAATGAGTTATTGGCAGACAAACTATGCTGCGAATGTCAGGGGCGCTTCCTTGAAATTTTAAATGACCCAGTGAGGTTTTAACCACTCAGACCATCAAATTCAGCCTTGTATGAATTTGATGGTCTGAGCACTTTACCGCTTTGTTTGATAAACCGCTTTATCTCATATGAAGTAATGTTTGCCGAAAACCTATGTGGTTGTGTTTTTTGTCGCAATGCTTCTTGAAATTATAATTGTAAAAGCTACATTTTTTATTCTAGTATAAATAGCAAATTATATTTTTTTCTCACAAAGAGAGATTTTTTTGAATAGAAAAAGAATAAATTCAGTTCACCAGCGGATTCAGGGTGGTGGGCGCGGGGGAGGGGGTTGGGGAATAGTGGGTGGACTACAAAATCCACTTAGGCGCCAAAATAAGTTCATTAAAGCTTCATTTTTTCCGTTAGTTTATTTAGCAATTTAAATTTTGTTCTCACGAAGAGAGCTTTTTATGAACAAAAAAAAACAACTTGAGTTCACCACCGGATGCAGGGAGGTGGGGTGAGAGAGGGGAGTGGGTGGACGCTAAAAACCACTTAGGCGACAAAATTTGCTAACTTTGAGGGGGAGTACACTTTTTTGTTAAAATTTCCCTAAAAACAATTTTTGGACGAAATAGGTTCTTTGTAGTGCTTCGCAGAGCTCGGAAAATCAATTAGGTCGACCTTAAAAAAATCGACAAAATCCTCCCTGATCTGATACATATGTTAATTAAACAAGTCATCCAGTAAGTTCTCGGAAAAATGTCCCGGAATGAACAAAATCTATTAGATTTTTCAGCAAGAACTATTTTATTTACCCTTTGAAACAACTAGCCATTAACTCTAAAGTGGCTAAGCCCTCATGGGTTTTCAAGCCTGAAATTCAAACATATCCTCCTGGACCAAAAAAATGCACAACGCTTTGCATGCTATAGGGTTGCAAGTTTGAACGACTTTTCGGAACGAGTGAAAACAGACAAATCAATGCTAATTATGTGTGCTGATTATGACCAGAATGAGAGCGTCGCGCACTCTAGAGTTATTGTTGAAATACTTACTATATGTTCAAAACATATTTGCTATATTTTTTTACTCAAAAACAAACAAAATTTTAAAGTGAATTATTAAAACTTCTATTTGAGCTTTCGAGTACGCAGGCGCCACCAAGGAATTTCTATAAATAAAATAGTAATGAGGTCAAATAGCCTAAAGTAGGTCCAAAATGCCAAGCAGCTAGCTTCGGCTAGCGTCTGTGTTATTAAGTTGTCGCAGTATAAACCTCTATGGCAAATTGAACTGTAGCTGATTCTAGGAGACGCCAAAAGTTATTTGCCATAGAGATTTATACTGCGACAGCTTAACAATACAGACGCAAGCCGAAGCTATCTGCTTGCCATTTTGGACCTATTTTAGGCTATTCAACCTATTTTATTTATAGAAACTCACTCTTCGTGGCGCCTGCATACTCAAGTAAGCTCAAGTAGGCTAAAGCTCAAGTAAAGTTTTAATAATTCACTTTAAAATTTTGTTTGTTTTTGAGTAAAAAAATATCGCAAATATGTTTTAAACAAATAGTAAGTATTTCAACAATAACTCTAGAGTGCGCGACGCTCTCATTCGGGTCATAATCAGCACACAAAGTGTTGGTTTGTCTGTTTTTACTCTTTCCGAAAAGTCGTTCAAACTTGCGATCCTGTAGCATGCCAAGCGTTGAGCAATTTTTTGGTCCAGGAGGATTCGTCGGCAAAATTTTGGTGTCAGTCGCTAGATACTTTGCCTGTTCATAAGCGTATAATGGGTCAATGCTAGACCCGCATTTTCATTTTGGCACAGCGACACTTTATAATGATCACTAAAAATGAAACAAAAAGCTATTGCGATTAGACCGTTTTTTTTTCAGACCACAATGGTGGTCAGTTAGCCGTATTATTAATATTTTTGAACAGCACAGATCAATAAGCAGACAAGTTGCCAGTTATTGCTTCTATAATAAAGTTTTTTCTTAAATCAGTGGTTACACGCCGTTGAAGTTTTAGTCACGTCATCGGCGTATTTTTTGAATTATATATACTTCTGTTCGTACAATTTACTTTTCGTACAATTTAACATTGCGATCTTTTATTTTACTCGCTAAAATGGGTCTGCTGCAGTAGCCAATTTCAAATTACATTTTTGCTTCTGAGAGGTAACACAGAACACTACATTCTAAGAACTTGATAAAACTCATGCAAAAATAAATCCTCGTGCTCTTATCAAAAAGAGCAACGTCTCGAACACGGAATCTTATTGTTTATATTAAATTCTTTTTACTCTCAAAATTCTTTGTTAGCCAGAAACTGGCGGAAAAATAATGAGACACAACTTGATATGAAGTTATATTATTTTCTGTAACATTTATACTACTTCTTCAGGTGATAGATATTTACAAGCGGTTGATACAAACATAAAAAAATATTCGTTCTATTAGCAATTTATCTATACTTCTGCGTGTAAAATGGCAGGGGAGGGAAGTGGTACGAGGGGTCACTTGAGGTGTCGAGTGTGTGTGGTTGGGGCGGGACCCAGTGGTCTGAACACTCTCCGGGCACTGCAGAGTGTGATAGGGGGCAGAAAAGTGCACGTGACCTGCTACGAGAGATACGACTCTATAGGGGGCATATGGAACTTCAAGTAAGCTGTTTTCAATAAGTGAGGCTGCAGAAAGACTAGGAACCCCTCGTGACAAAGGGACCGCATGTTAAGTAAAATTATATTCGATGTTATAAGACTTTAGTATTCGAAATATTATCCTAAAATTAGAGAATCAGTCAGCATAGGAGACACTGAATGCTTGCAAACCTGCTGTCTTTCAATAATTTTATACTGTTGCTATTTGGTCTGATTAATACGTTGAGACATAAGAAATATACTACTTTGTAATTTCATGAGGGAAGAATTTCGAAAAAAAATGTGAAAAAAGGAGAATTTAGTAGTTTTTTTAATGAAAGTTTTAAAAACTTTACCAGCTTACCAGCAGAAAATCCGCAGTACCCCGGGGGTACTGTTGGTGTGCGTTGGCAAGACAGTACTCGGTTAAATGCAAGAGTCGCGGACCAAAATCTGTGTTAGTGCAAATTTTTTTGAAACAATTTTTGATATTATGATTCAGTATCGCCTTTTTTATTATATTTTACTCTATGCGATCTGATGAGCATTTGTTTTTATGCTTTGATCTTGTTTTTTTCGGGTTACGCAATCGACATGTCCGAGTAAGTTTAGCATTAGCTTTTATCAGAGGTCGAGAGGGAATTGAAGAAGACGGCCTTGAAGTGCATTCGAGCATGTATGAGAACCTGGTCACGAATGCTCCCAAACCGACCATAGAGATACCCGAGTTCCTGTTTCCCGAAGACGGGCCAGAACTCTCGGGCCATCCCAGGTGGTGATATGATACAAACGTAGGCAAAAGGGATTGTTTTTAATTAGAAGAAAAGTGTAAATTGTAGATCTCGTCTTCTTTTGGTCCACAAATTTTTACCGTTCCACACCATAGCGTTTGACAAAAGGTGAAAATGAAAACAATTATAAAGTATTGATCTTTAGGGGCGTATCAGATGTTTTCACAAAAATATATGTTCTATGTACAAAACTAGCTGGTGATGTGTACATTAGTTTTTTCTAAAGCAAAATATATAAAAAATGAATTATGGCTCTGGAAAAAGACCTCCAATCCAATTCAATCCAAAAACATTCAGACTCTTTTTTCTCGACACTCGCATAAAAAGTTTTCCGCGTAGTAAATTCACAAACCACGCCTGAAATGGCTTCAATATAGATACACATATCATTGACACCATCTGTAGTCTGTTTGTGGTATCTGGAGGTACCGCCTTTTTGGAGGTCCTAACAATCTATTGAGTTTTAATTTTTGTAAAAAGTTGTTATTTTTCACCTGCTGGTTACCCTAAAATTTGAAGAAAAAAGTAGTATCTTATCACTTTTCCTCAGTTTTCCTACTCAAGACTATGTGCTTAATTACTTGAAAGGATTCGTGCACCAATTTAAATTGAATCAGTACATCCACTTCAAAACATGGGTTCAACACGTGAGGTTCGACAAAGGGTCAGAAAAGTTCATAGTGACGGTGAAAGACTTGCAGACATCAAAGGAAAGAGAGGAGGACCCGTTCGATTACGTCATAGTTGCGACTGGACATTTCAACTACCCCAATTATGTTCGATATCCAGGACAGGAAACGTTCAAGGGAAAAGTGATTCATTCCAAGCAGTTTTTGGAAGCGAGAAGATACAAAGGTTCGAGATTTCGATTTGAATGAAAAACGTTAGAAACAAAAAGGTTAACTCAGGATTTGTAAGATTGGTTCTTCCTTATTATTCTTCCCCTATCAAAAAATAAGGGGAGTTCTATAAAAGTAGACTTGATGTGCCTAAACGCGAACTTAATTCTTTGAATTGGGGCGGAAATTCTTCAATAATTACCCTGGAGGTAGGAGGAATAATTTAAAAAATCCGAAGAATTTTAGAAAAATATGATTGAAAAGTTTTGTGATCTACGGAGTCCCCCTTCAGCTCCCTTCGACCCAGGGCCCGCTTCTGCTCACTATATATCTATTTAAATATGTATAAAAATGACAGGGCAGCAAGTGTTGGTGGTGGGTGGATCCTATTCAGCAGAAGACATAGCCCTGCAAACGATAGAGGCAGGAGCGGAGAGAGTGACCATATGCTACAGGACACAGCCAGTAGGGAACACATGGCCTCAGGGCATAGATCAGAGGGCCATACTCACACACATTCATGGCAGTACTGTTCAGTGAGTAATATAAGGGCTCTTTTCCTCTCCTCGCATTCGAATCTCCTTTCCCGAAAAAACTTAACATGTATTTTACTCTTCACTTGGAAAAAAAATAAAAGTAATATAAATTTTTAATTGAAATTTCTTTTAAGAAACCTCCGCTATATCTCTAAAACATGGTGCACTCAACGCTTATATGCCGATTCAT
Source organism: Symsagittifera roscoffensis (assembly GCF_963678635.1). Lineage (NCBI taxonomy): Eukaryota > Metazoa > Xenacoelomorpha > Acoela > Convolutidae > Symsagittifera > Symsagittifera roscoffensis. The sequence goes on from NC_087065.1 coordinate 51,412,795, forward strand.
AACTTCATTATTTCTTAAAGCTTTTTTAAAATTTGAGTTAGGTAACAATAAGTTATGCTTTGGGTTGAGGTAACAACAAACTTTTACCGGCACATTTCTTATGAGCTTTACAAATAGGGATTTCCACTATTTACTATCAGTAAATTGTGCACATAATAGATGAATAAAACCCATTTTGTGACTTTTTAATCTGATCATAGTGGTTCGTGAGTAATGAATAAACGTATATAACATCGGAAGGTAGCGTAAGCTTACACAAATTTCAACCAGATCAATTTTTTGAAAAACTCTGAAGTCTGAAACTTGAAAAACACCGTTTTTTACTGCTGCTCTTCAAATTGGGTATTGCAGGTACTGCATGCTTCGGTTGATTTTGAAAAGAAAGCGCTCACAAAGTTTTCTTGTTTTAAATAAACTGATACAGGTACCTTTTTTTCAGAAAAACTAAATTTGAAAACATTTTAATTCTAAAAACGGTTTTCCATTTTTCGATGGCTAAATATAGGTTGCCAGTCTAAATTTGGTTAAGTGAGATAGAAATTAATTCCACAAAAATCGAGTGCAAAGAAAACTTATTTTGTTTTTTTTTTGTTTAGCCCATTAGAATTTCTAAAAAAACTTGTTAGAGTAAGCAGTGTTTTGATTGCAGTGTAAGCTTGACAGCCCAAACTCTTTTTTTTTCTCATTTTTTGTTTTTTTTATTCCGCCTATTGAAAATAGAGAACGTCAGGTACCACAAATAAGCATCAGAATTGGTGTTTTATTATATTATGGCCCTTTCAGTTGTGATTCGATTGACTTTAAAACATTTCGAAAAAAATACTCTGTGTTAAGAAAAATCGTTTTGAAGTTTTTTTAGACTAGTCTATATCGAGATAAAAAGCAAGCAAGACTTTTTTTTAGAAGCAAAGGCCATAAAAGTTTCATTAAAGACCTGAAAACTTAGTTTTACTCCAGTAAAATTAGTTTTCGAAAACTTTTGCTCCATCTTGGGAATCAAATATTCTAAAAATTTAAAAACATTCTGCAAAAATTTCGGTGAAGTTTTTGTTCCGAAAATTGAAATGGAGAGGAATTTTATATTCGGGTGTGTTTTTTGTGGTTGTTTTTTTTTTCATGCAAAATTAGTTTTCGGTTTTGTTTGTTTTTCCACGCAAAATCAGGTATGGTAAAGGTATCTGATGTTTCCACGCAAAATCAGTGATATATCATTAACAGCTCGTTCAACTATGTATTGCGAAAAACCTGTTTAAAATTTTTGATTTTTGGTCTAATTGCAAGCGAATAAAGCGAGCGAGCAGGCCTGTTTGTGCTTAATTTAAGACGTTTGCGATAGTTTATTTGTGCCTCATTTTAGTTTTGACCGAGTTTTAAATTAGTGTTTGGAGTTTTTTAGCTGTATTTTGGGAATCAAAAATTTCGAAAAAATACAAAAAATTTGAAAAAATTTTGAAATTTTTTGGATTATTTGGTTTTTTTTGTTTTTTGTTTTTAATCACTTTTCTATGAAAAAATGTTTTCCAATGTGCATGTCCTGCTATGACTGTCGAATATGTCTAAATCTAATTTTTCAATAAAATATTTTGATCACATGTAGCAGAAAAAAAAATAAGACTATAAAAACAGAAGAAAAAACAAGACTAGGATTGTTATAACAAATATAGAAGTTGCAAAATAGTAGCCAACGGGGACATTTTACGTAGGCTGGGAGTTGAATTCTTGAGGGGAAGAGAAGATGAACTCCCCAACCTGACCTGATGTTGTTTTAAGCGATGGTTGGTTAAAGTCGCAAGTATATTATGAAATATTTTTTCAGTTTCGCCGACGGATCTCAGAGCAATTATGACGTCATTATTTACTGCACGGGATACTTGTTCAAATTTCCTTTTATGGAGGATAGTCTGAAGCTGGAGACAAAACAGAGAATGGCTCCGCCTCTCTACAAACAAGTAGTGTTTCCAGACAACCCTAAACTACTCTATATTGGAATGCAAGACCAGTTCTACACATTAACAATGTTCTGGCTGCAAGGACACCTTTGCGCCAAAATTATCAGTGGTAAGTTGTGTCCATAATAACCTCATGCAGCCTTTTCGCTCCTTATTTGTATCACACAGTAGAATTTTCACCTAGTTTTTTTCCAACTTCTGATGATTTGTGTAACTTTTTAACCGGCCCAAATTTTTTAAAGTCCTTTCTACTCTTTGTTAGCAGCTCGCAGCACGTTGGAGCGACTGCGGCGGTGAGTATAATTCGAGTTGTCCTTTGTTGCGAGTTCTCATGTTATGGGTACCGCGATTAGTAGTTACAAAAGCCAACTGGTAACAAAAGACAACTGGCAAAACTCAAGACAACTCGCTTTTCGAATTCAGAAATGAATTCAACTTGAAGGAAAACGACAACACGCAAATTTTGTCAATTCACTTAGAACTTAAGAATTTCGATTTAAGGTAGCCGGTTAGAGGTTTAGAGTTGAACAGATGTCAAATTGTTTCAGGTGAGGTCAAAATTCCATCTAAAGCTGAAATGCTAGCTGAAATAACGGAAAGACAAACGGAAGCAGAAAAGTTGGTTGAGAATATGGAAAAGATAGATTTTCAGACGAGATACGTAAACGAATTATCCGAAATAACAGGCTAGTCAATTTTGTTATTTAGCCAAAATTTTTTAATTACTCTATTTAACAAGCGCTGAAAAAGGCAATTTTTTTGCTTTACCGAAGATAATTCCGGAGAAAAAGGAAAAAGTTAATCTTTGAAATATTCATCCCTCACCCTTTTGTAAACGGAGGGATATTCGTAACACGGCATAAAATTCGTGTATGCTTAATTGTTGAGTTTGTTTTTTATAGTGGATGAAGTTAATTACTGGTTCCAAAAGTGAACACTGAAGAAGAAACTGCCTAATTGAACTAAATTTGTCAAATATCTGAACAATTTTCATTTTAATTTTAGCCCCCATATACTAGAAAACTAAACAAAAAATTGTGGGTAGTTCGTAAGCAATTAGGAGGACTTAACAGCAATTCATCATAAAGAACTGAACATTTGATGTCGAACGTTTGATGTCATACCCTCGTGAATATAATATCTTCTTAACTCTTGACCCGACTTGCACATTTATGTTCACCATTAGGCCAAGTGAGCGTTGATGCCAAAAAAGAGTTCGAACGGAGAGAGAAAGACAGAGCCGAGGATCCATCTGGTTACAAACTGAAAACTAACTACAATAGTTTGTACAAGAAATAAAATTTATTTTTTTTTTCCATGGATATTGTAAGTACACCTGCTCGGATCTAGGACAACAAGCCGACGGGACTTCAAGCCGAAGGGACTTCAAGCCGAAAATAAAACTTTACAAGCACCTCAAATTACTATTTTATCATCTGTAAAACGTTATTTTTCAAAAATTTTGGCAAGTTTAGTCCATAATAAACGTTATTCATGACAATGTACCGCTTGTGATTGGCATCCGTTAATAACATCAGCCGGTTTTTGAAATGCATAAATTATAAACATGAAAAATTCCTTCAACCATGTTTTGTTTTCAACTTTCCGAAAAGTCATTTGGAGGCTTAAATTTTATGAAAACGCCAATAACTTGTGAAGAACGATCATGAAGTTCAGAAATTCTTCAAAAAAGTTTTCAAATTAATCATATTTCCCGAGTTTATAAGGAACTATTCGGCTTGAAGTCCCGTCGACTTGATGCCCGGCACCCCACCTGCCCATATAAATTGCAAAGACCGTTTCTTTACAACGTTCAATAACTGTTTAATTCTTGGACAATACAGTGTTGATTTAAATTAACCGGACAAAACGCGTTAAACTTGAAATTTAAACGCATTTTTTTCAAATTGGGTTGAATTTAGTTGAAAACTTATAGGGCAAAACTTGCTTAGAATTTGTGCTGAAATTTGTTTTGCGAAATTCGGGTCCGAAGTTTTACCCCAAAAATGGGTCATTTTTGCTTTTCTTAGTTAGTCAAAAACTACGCCAACAACACCCAGTCGATCACAGACTTAATTATATCAAAGTGAGCCCCTTACGTAGCTCAACAAACTTTAAGCAGGGTATTTTCTCCAAAAAAATTTGAATATTTATTAAAAATTGTTTTTAAATAAAAAGTTGGTATTTTATATAGTAAAAATGACCTTTTTTGTCCAAACAAAAATAAATTAACTTATTCAATATTTTGAAGATTATACCCTTCTTAAAGTTTGTTGGGCTACCTAAGGGGCTCATTTTGATATAATTAAGTCTGTGATCGACTGGGTGTTGTTGGCGTAATTTTTGACTAACTAAGAAAAGCGAAAATGACTCATTTTTGGGGTAAAATTTCGGACCCGAATTTTGCAAAACAAATTACACCATATTAATTCTGCTAAAATTCTAAGCAAGTTTTGCCTTCTTAATTTTTCACCTAAACTCAACCCAATTTGAGAAAAATGCGTTTTAAATTTCAAGTTTAACGCGTTTTGTCCGGTTAATTTAAATCGGCACTGTACATTGATTGTTGCTCTCAATCTCACCACATCCTCACTGATCGTGAGTTGGATTCCATTAAAATGAACATGCAACTTGTCGCAGTGACAAAAAACTGCTCAGATTTGTACAGTTCAGATTGAATAACCGCCAGAAAAATGCATGAGTAGTGCAAGCACCACAGAACAAATATCTGATTTTGCTATCTGTTTTTGCTTTGTTAGTGTCGTCTTTAGGATTTTCACACACAGTCTTGCGAAGCTATCCCTTTTACCGTGCTAAAGCAGGGGGCACTAAGGCTCGGTATTAACGACAATCCCGAAAGGGTTATTTTAGTGGTAAGTTGTCCTCTACTGTATTCTATTGCCCCCCCCCCTTGGTCAGTGATGCTCTTGCTCGCTATATCTCGCTTGAAGTCGCGTATAACGAAATCCTTTCTCTCAAATGAATTCAATATATATAAGTCTGAATGAATACAAAGGGCCTAATAGTTCGGCCAGCGTATAATTTCTTCAACAATTTCTTCTCTGCGTACTCGGTCAGTACACGTGTCGACTAAGCTCTCTGTCTTGTGCTAGCTTCTGCTCTAACTAATACTCCACAAGGCACTTCGACTTGCGTTCTTACTTCACTCGCTGTGAAACAATTAACTGATGAGTTCAGATAGCGACCACAACTGGGACCTACTGAATCTTACGCTCGTTAACTCGTTCTCTTTAAAATCCGCTCTCTAACCTCCACTTCTTATCTCTATTTGTGCTCCGTTTTGGTTAAAGTCACGCCACTTCATATCGGTGCTGTCATCCCCTTAATCACAACCGCCCCCTATGGTTTTCCCTTTTACCTACTCCCCCTGTCAAAGCTGACGGGTCCCAAGTCCGGGGTTTTTATCGACTTGTTCACGTTTTGTAAATACATCCCGCTGCGGTTGGCATCGTAAATCGGGTAAGTACCGAAATCGTATGATTCTTATCAGTTAAATCCCCCCTTCGCTACTTACTTAAATACCAACTGACTTCGGTGTCAAATCTTGACCCAAGCAACAAAGTCATACGATCCCAATAAACTAACCATAACCCGATTTTGAGCCAAATTTACTAATATTTTCCCTATCATGTTAGGATGAAATACACGGTCGGTAAGTCAAAAACTTGCTAGAATTACCGATTCTACAGTCTTCCCTTCTATTCTATTATTCTCCCGAATAATGTTAGGTTTTTCTCTCCCCCCTTTTTTTCCTTCATTAAATACTGAATTACTGACTATATGCAATCTATACTTTATTTAGGTGTAAGCCATATTTAAGTTTAAGTTTAAGCTATAAGTTTAATCAGTTCCTTCATTTATAAATTCCTTGGTTATTAGCGAGAGTTTATAAACTGTCCTCTCCTAACTTTCGGCCCCCGAATTGGTTGAGGATTCGTCATATTCGTCTGACCAATTCCCCTCTCCCCCATTGGGCCTGGAGCGCCCGATATTCTTCCTCCCCAATGGTATGTCTCATTTCGTCAAAGAGGTCCCTAATTTTGGGGCTATCACTGGGCCTCCTCCTCCTAGCCCTTGCTTGATCCACCTTTTTACTCTCGTGGAGCTCCTTTTGTGCTTGTCGACGAAGGTCGTAGCTCGGTTCTTCATCTCGTAGAGCACGGCCTCTATTTCATTAATTTCGTACTCAATGCCTTTGAATGCCAGGTAGGTTAGATTCACAAATGCTTCCGTAGTGATGTTGTCACCGCAGATCTTGCCATCCCATTCTTTCCAGCGATCCGCCAACATATACTGATGTTCCTGGAAGGCTATATCGAGGAGTGTCCGATTAATCGCAGGGACCGCGGGGAATGGTACCGAAACCCAAGAAGTTTCCATTGCGCTCGCAATGATGAGGGGAGTCTCCGCCATGAACACTGCTCCGGCGGTATGGTTGATCGTCACTGCCGATGAGGGCCATACTCCAAGTAGCAAGAGGATTACCAGCCCGACCAGCCATGAGTTCATATGTAGATTACAATTTACGATCTAAACAGCAATAATAATAAAAAAGAAAGACTAAATGAATAAGACCATCGCATCCCTAAGTATCTGATTTTCCCCTGGAATTTGGAAAACCTATAACCATTAAAGTATAACCATTAATTTGAATAAAGATTTCCCTTAAGTTTTAAGTTTTGGTCTCCCCCCTTATGAGGTTATAGCAAAAAAAATAATTTTTTTTTAATTTTTTTTTTTTGGAATGCCCTATTTTTAAAATTTTTTTTGAGGTCCTTATTTATCTAGCTAATAAGTATAACGGGGAAAGAAAGTTTTAATAGTGTTTGTTTGATTGGTGTTGGAGTTAGCCCCGCTCGAACTCGTCAATCCCAAAGCGAACAGGAGGTCGCCGTCTACGACTAGGTCGGCCCTCGCCCTCTGCCTCGGGCTCTTCACTCAACTCCAAGGACTCGTTAGGTTCTGGTGGAGCAAGTTCCTGGTCCGCTGGCGCGTTCGGATGGTCGTCTTACCTTCTGGTCTCCAGTTCGGCTGCGTCGTAAGTCTCCACTACTTCGGCTTCGATTTGGTTCGGATCCTCTATTGGGTTAGGGCTCTCTAGGGGTTTGTCGTTCAACCGGGCATTCGGAGGTAGTCGTGGGGTAGGTAACCTCAATGATCTTAACTCGTGGGTCTCTCCAATAGCCATTTCCAACTCGTCGTCTCTAATTCCAGGGTCGTCAAAGAATCTGACCGACCGTGAAGGGGTCGGACGCTTAGGGTGGGAAGCCTCGTTGGATTGCGGGTTGTCCTCTACATACGGCTTCAACATGTTAAAATGCAAATACCGGACCTTTGCGGGGGTGGAGGGTTTGGCCACCTTGTAATTCACTTCAGAGACTTTGGCCAAGACCACATAGGGCCCATCGCATGGTAGGAAGAACTTCTTCGGCTTTATCTTCTCTTTCGCCCAAACCCACACTTTGTCCCCCGTCGCGTACGGTTCTCCATGAATTCTTTTCCGATATTGATCCTTCTGGCGTCGCTGATTAGCTCCCAGTAGCCTTCGAGCGCTGCTATGGGCGTCTTGGAATTGCTCGTCGAGCCATTCTACAAACCCATCCTGTGTCGGAACTTCGTCGTAGGGTTTTGGGTAGAACAGGTCGATTGGGTACTGGCATTCCTGTCCATGTACTAGATTGAAAGGGGTCGCACCGGTTTTTCGGTGGATGGTAGTATTATAGACGAAATTCAAGTAGGGCAATACTGTATCCCATGTCCAGGGGTTGTCCGCGCAGTACTTTGAAATGACGTCCGCGATTACCCTATTGTGACGTTCTACCTGTCCATTGCCTTGGGGGTGGTACGGGGAAGTGCGGGATTTATCGATCCCCAGCAGTCGGCACATTTCGAGGATGAGATTACTCCCAAAGTTCTTCCCTTGATCGGTGTGCAGGATGTTCGGTGTCCCAAACTTGAGTACCCAGTTCTCGACTATCTCCGGGGCCACCTCTGCCGAATCCGTGGATACAAGTGGGACGGCAATTGCATACTTCGTGAACAAGTCCGTCATCACTAAGATGTGCTTCGCACGAGACTTTGCTGCCAACGTCACGGGCCCTAGAATGTCCGCCGCCAATGTGTTGAATCGGATCCCCACTTTAAACGGGACAAGCCCAGCGACCCTCTTTTTTCCTCCTGTGCTCCGCGCTGCACAAGTGAGGCACCATTATATTTTCTTCTCCACGTCTTTCCTCATAGTGGGCCACCAGAACAGTTGAAGAATTCGAGCGAGGGTCTTTTCAACTGCAAAGTGTCCGCCGCTAATCTGCGAGGAGTGCAGCTGGTTGAGGATCTCCTTCCGCCCGGTTGCAGGAACAATCGTCTGCAATACCGGACGCAAGTCATCCCTTGGGAACCATTTTTTATAGAGCACCCCCGCCCCTCGGATACTTAGTTCGTTCCATCTAGACCAGTAAGCTAGGGCCTCGGGTCCGTACTGTATCGCCTGCTCTTTGGGAATGAGGTTTGTCCCCAGAGATGGCATATCACACGCGTCGCCTCCCAACTCCGCCCAATAGAACACCTGAGACATCGCGTCATCCTCTCTTTGCAGAGTCGATATTTCAGAGGGCGTCCGTTCCCAGGTAATCGTTTCTTCCTCGTCCTCTTCCTGGGTCTCGCTGATCATTGTGACAGTTTCGACTTGGTGCTGCTTTGCTTTCTGTAAGGCCAATTCGAGGGACATGGGCTCTGGGCAAGACCCGAATGCCTTCTCCTTCTCCCCTGGCATCCAGTCGGGCCCTTCTTCTAGCATCCTGGAAAGGCCATCCGCATATCCATGTTTAGCCCCAGCTCTGTGGATTACATTGAAGTCAAACTCTTCAAGTTGCTGTTGCATTCGGAAGGTCATTCCATCGGGTTCCTTCTGCCTAAAGAGCCATTGAAGGCTGGAGTGGTCGGTGCGAAGGACAAATATTACCCCCCAGATGTAGGGTTTGAACCATTTCACCGCTTGCACCACAGCCAAGGCTTCTCTTTTTGTCGTTGAGTAATTCGTCTCTGTTTTTGATAGTACCCTGCTAGCGTACACAAGTGGTCTCTCCTCCCCGTTGATGACGTTCGAGAGTACAGCGCCCAAGCTGGTATTGCTCGCATCCGTGTCCAATATAAAGGTTCCCGTATAGTCAGGAAATTCCAGAACTGGGGCCGTAATAAGCTCTTTCCGTAGTCTATCGAAGGCTGTCTGACATTCGTCGTTCCAGATAAAGGGCACCTTCTTTTTCGTCAAAGAGGACAGGGGACTCGCAATCCCAGCAAAGTCCTTCACAAATCGACGGTAGTAATTGCAGAATCCGAGAAAAGACCTCACCCCCTTAACTGTTTTGGGCACTGGCCAGTTCTCAACCACTTCAACTTTCTTGGGATCCATTTGGATACCTTCATTTCCAATTATGTGGCTCAAATAAGTCACCTCTTTCTGTACCAACCTGCATTTCTTCGGCTTCAGTTTCAAATTTGCCTCCCGTAGTAGCTGGAAGGTAGCCTTCAGGTGTGCAAAATGGTCGTCTTCGCACTTGCTATACACCAGCACATCATCGAGGAATACTAGGGCCAACTTCCAAAGGTGGTCCCGAAACAATTCATTCATGAGCCGCTGGAACGTTCCTGGAGCATTGGACAGCCCAAAGGGCATCATAACGTACTCATAGAATCCTCCATCCGGTGTCACAAAGGCTGTCTTGTGTCGGTCTTCCTCGGCTACAGGCACTTGCCAATACCCACTCACCAGGTCGAGGGAAGAGAAGTACTTCTGCCCGTTAAGAACACCGAACGTTTGATGTATCTTCGGAATCGGAAATGCGTCCTTGACCGTTACATCATTCAGCTTCCGATAATCCACACAGAACCGCCAACTCCCGTCTTTCTTCGTTTGCAAGACAATTGGTGCACTATAAGGGCTCTTTGAGGGTTGAATCACCCCTTTCTCCAGCATGCTCTTAACTTCGTCCCTGATGATCGGCAATTTTGCGGGAGATGTTCGATGGGGGGGATCTTGATAGGGGCCGAGTCTCCAGTATCAATCCGATGTGTCACCAATTTAGTTTGGCCAAGTTCGGCATCTGTCAAAGCGAACACATCTCTATAAGTACTGATCAACTGTTTCAGCCTGTCCCTCTCCGTTCCTGTCACTTCGGGAGCTGCCAGTTCTAGAATCTTCTCTATATCTTCATCTAGATGTCGTTTAGCCTGTACTTGAAAGTCCATCGACCCTTCCTCTTGCATTCCCTGCGCCTCGTGGTCCTGACTGATGGGGGGCAAACCTTCTACAACATCCCCCATTGCATATGATGACTCAACGTTTGACCCACCACGAGGAGTGTGTGGTTCGCTTAAGGGGGTACTATGCGACGAGTTTACGTCCCAGTAATTATCATCCTCTGGCGGGTGTTTAGGGTATGAGGTCACCTTCAATATTTCATATTGCAGGGGAACTATAGATCCCTCTTTGCGTCCCGTCCAGAGGTTGTCACACTGGAAATCTAACGAGCATTCAAGCTCCTTTAAAGACCGAAGTCCTATGATCATTTCCGCTTTCAGCTCAGGCACCACCAGGGCTTCGACCTCATCGTCGATTGACCCTAGCTCCAAATTAGCCGTCACCCATCCCTCGACTCCCACTTGCCTTCCATCCGCTGTTTCTAGTGTCCCTTTGTAGGGCCGTAACGGTGGGCTGTAGTCAAATTATGGTACACCTCGCTTCGTATTAGGTTGATCGTAGCCCCCGTATCCACTAGTGCTTTTACCGGTAGCCCGCCCAAAATCGCTTCCGCTATTAGCCCGAATGGTGCTTCGGGCACTCGGCAAACACTCACGAATTCCAAGGAACTCTCTGTCTGATACTGGATACTCGTGAGGTGTTTAGGTTCTTCCAGTCGACTGGGGGTCGTTTGGTGGAATAAAGTCTGAACCTGCTCTGTTCCTCGAAAGCCTTCGCCTCTCATTTGCACCTGAGGGCTCGTCGTGGGGTCCAAGCGGTACACAGAGGGGTTGGAAGTGGGGGATGGGTGATTTACTCGCTGTTGATTCTTTATCTCGGCCGGGACAAAACCTCCCTGATGCATATTCAATGCCCCGGCCCTTGGTAATTTAAATGATCCGAATTTTTCTGGGGGCACTCCTTCGCAAAATGACCCGGCTGGCCGCAGCCAAAACAGTTCCCACGGGGTATCTGGTTTTTCATTTCGTAACGACCTCCAAGGCCAGGAGATAAGTTCGATCTATTCTCGCCGGGTTGGGTTTCGTATAGTTGTCGGGGTCGTTGGGAAGGTTCCGACCGCGGTAAATTTTCCGGGTGGGGAACGGGGATGATAGAATTAACAAACCTACCCATCATGGCCGTCATGTTCTGCATCTGAGCTAATAGATCATTCTGGACACTCACCAGTTGGTCGATGCGGGGGTCATTGCTCGCCTGCTGACGTCCCTGACTAGCTCCCACTGGTTGGTTTCGAGGGATCTGTCCGCCTACACTCCGACCAGCCTCAGCACCCGGCTCTGGGACATTTTTGGCAACCCTCGCAAGGTGCATCTTTCTCCGGTTCCGGGCCCTGGACGTTTTATTCACAAGATCCAAGGCTTGGGCACGGGCAACTGCTTGCGCTAGGCTTTCAAGATCTTCTCGCAGAAGTAGGTCTTGAAGGTCCACGTCAAATAGCCCGTCTATGAACTGTTCTCGGTTCATATCGTCTCGAGCTTGAGCTCCCACATTTCCATTAGCAACATCTCCAAGTGATCGGATTCGCCGAGAGAATTCCCTCGACCCTCCTTGTCTCCTTGCATCAGACTTTTGAACTCCGCCCTAGCCGCTGCTTGAGTTTGGAAGGGCATCATACGCTGGTCTAGTTCGGCCAGCATCCGTGCAAGTGTTGGCGCTGGGAAACCGTCTTCCTCCTCTCTGAAGTGGGCTGGCATACTGGTAAATTCATCCAGAGCCCATCCTGTCAGACACGTAGGCAACAACATCCGAGCCTGTTCATCTTCCCATCTGTTAGCATCCGCAACCCAGGCGAAATGCTTCCTCCAGTCGGCCCAGTTTTGATAGCTACTGGAGGGAAACCGATCGGGGCGACTGGTGCCAAAGCCAAAGACTCCCTGCTGCCTGTCCAAAGCGTTCGCTGCCGCCACAGCAGCCTCTGCCAATGCAGTTCTATCGTCGTTGTTCATCATCGTGTTTGCTCACGGGATGGTTGTTCGTTCATTTGCAACTTCAGTCTAGGACAAAGCCCACCCCGGAGCGCCACACACAGTCTTACGAAGCTATCCCTTTTACCGTGCTAAAGCAGGGGGCACTAAGGCTCGGTATTAACGACAATCCCGAAAGGTTTATTTTAGTGGTAAGTTGTCCTCTACTGTATTCTATTGCCCCCCCCCCCCCCTGGTCAGTGATGCTCTTGCTCGCTATATCTCGCTTGAAGTCGCGTATAACGAAATCCTTTCTCTCAAATGAATTCAATATATATAAGTCTGAATGAATACAAAGGGCCTACTAGTTCGGCCAGCGTATAATTTAATAATATACAGCAGAATGGTTTGCGATCTGTACACGCTCAACAATTTCTTCTCTGCGTACTCGGTCAGTACACGTGTCGACTAAGCTCTCTGTCTTGTGCTAGCTTCTGATCTAACTAATACTCCACAAGGCACTTCGACTTGCGTTCTTACTTCACTCGCTGTGAAACAATTAACTGATGAGTTCAGATAGCGACCACAACTGGGACCTACTGAATCTTACGCTCGTTAACTCGTTCTCTTTAAAATCCGCTCTCTAACCTCCACTTCTTATCTCTATTTGTGCTCCGTTTTTGTTAAAGTCACGCCACTTCATATCGGTGCTGTCATCCCCTTAATCACAACCGCCCCCTATGGTTTTCCCTTTTACCTACTCCCCCTGTCAAAGCTGACGGGTCCCAAGTCCGGGGTTTTTATCGACTTGTTCACGTTTTGTAAATACATCCCCCTGCGGTTGGCATCGTAAACCGGGTAAGTACCGAAATCGTATGATTCTTATCAGTTAAATCCCCCCTTCGCTACTTACTTAAATACCAACTGACTTCGGTGTCAAATCTTGACCCAAGCAACAAAGTCATACGATCCCAATAAACTAACCATAACCCGATTTTGAGCCAAATTTACTAATATTTTCCCTATCATGTTAGGATAAAATACACGGTCGGTAAGTCGAAAATTTGCTAGAATTACCGATTCTACAGTTAGGTTTTTTAATCTTTAAATCTGAGGTGAAAACCTTTTTTTTTTCATCTTCTTTCTTATACGAATTTTTTGCCGCAATATTTATGGTTGAAAATTTCTGCGCTAAATTCACAGCAAAAGGCGTATGTTTTGTTACAGTGGGAATTAACCGTAACTGTAGGCATCTTAAAGCAATAATTACTCACAAGATCCGATTTTATGATTGAAACAAATCGCTGCTTTACAATTTTCAAAATTTAATATTAATTTCCGAAACAACTTTCAAAACTTTTTGACAATTTATGAAAAAAGTACAATTCAATAAAAAAAATATAAGAGTACAGTCCTTCCTCTGCACAAAACTGTTCTGAAAATGCTTTCGGCTACCATCTAGAGCTTTGTATAGTGCTATCGGTTAGCAGAGGTTTCGTTCTTCTAAAATCTGCAGATTTGACTATGGAAAAATGGCCTGGTTAGCAAGCTGTTCGATCACCATCAGTCGTTTTCACAAAAAAAAATGCGTGTCGGAACATCCCCAATCTGGTTGATTAGTGTTGCGTGCTTAACTGTTCCGAGCAGGTACGCACACAAAAATTTTTCCTGCACCTTTCTATTGGGTAGGTAGATTAATGGTATCTTTTTCGTTAGGTAGATTAATGGTTTAATTGGCTATTAAGTATCAAAATAATGACGTTGGTCTTTCCAAATAATTTTCATTTGATTAAATTGAGTTCTGATCTCTCTCAATAAAATCGTTAGATGCCTCTTTATCATAACTGTCATATTAGGTAGGCATTGAGCAAACATTTCTTTTTTAAAAAATTATAAGCCATTTTCGAGCATTTTTTGGAAGACTTTAACTGAAAAGCTACTGGTTTATGCCGTCATCTCCTATCTAAAAAATAGAAGGAGCTGCATTCAAGGTGATATTTTACAATAGGTGGTAAGTTCAATTTCAATAGCTGGATCGCTTTTTGTTATACTTCGCACATTATTTATAATTTATTTCAAAAGCCAAATTTTTCGGGGAAAAAAAGTGTAAAAATTGAGTCTTAGAATAGCATTTCATTTGGCAGAGTAATGTAATTACAAAAACTATCTAAATAGTAGAACAATTAATTGGAAATGAAATGACTATATTATGCACAATAGTTCTGAAATTTATTACATGTACTATACTCAGAATAACCACCTATTGTAACATATCACCATAACAATTACAAAAAATTTTGCTTAAATCCAGATACTTAAAGATACTCTTTTGCCAAATCCAATTGCTGAAAAGTCCAGATACTTCTTTGCCAGATCCAATTGCTGAAAAATGATGCCTAAAAAATGGTACCATAAAGAAAAGATTAGTTGGTTAGTTAATGGACCGATTGGCTGATTTTCACCATTGCCGATACAAAGATTAATTTTTCTCAGAAAAGTTTTTGGTAATTGTATCTGCCTAACAGCTAAGTCAACTTTTCTTTATAGTAGTTTTAAGACAGTCTATATGAATTTTTCTCTTTGCAGTTTTTTTTTCACTGTTTCAAACCCAAGTTTAATTTAGTTTTGTTTGTTTTGTTTTTTTGACAAATTTCCAATTTATCTTTATCGACGTTTTTAGAAAAAGAGCAAAATTATTCAAGTTAAGACAGCAACAACTTTTGATAGGACTTAATTGCACTTCTGGACAACGGTACCTCAGAAGCGATCAAGACCGGTCTTCATGTGAGCAGTGTAAAATAAAGTTCTGCTCGACCGATAAACTTACCTCATTTACAGTGACTAATGAAACGATCGAAAAATTTGACAATTTCACCAATCTTAGGAGCTGCATATTGTTTGACTGGGGACAACACCTGGAGTGGAAAAAAAGAGTAAGAAAAGCCTGCAAAACTTCAATAGACTGATGAATATCTGGAGCCAAGGAAAAAAACAGAGAGAGTGAAGTGCGAAGTCTATAGTGCTTCCCGCACTGACAGAAATGGTTTCCGGTCGATTTAAATTGATTTTAAATCGATTTTAAATTGATCCAAATCGATTAACCATGTACATTTTACGAACTTAAATTGATTTTAAATCAATTTAAATCGATCTTTTTGAAAATTTTAAATCGATTTAAGTGTCTAAAAAATCGATTCAAATCGATTTCGATGGATTTTCCGACTCACTAAAATCCATCCTAATCTCAATTAAATCCATCAGAGTGTCACTTAAATCCATTTTAAATCTATTTAAATCGTTCTTTCTGAAAATTTTAAATCGATTTAAGTGTCTAAAAAATCGATTTAAATCAATTTTGATGGATTTTCTGACACACTAAAATAGATTTTTTTGCTAACAAGGCGAAAAAACATGCCCTTTGAAAAATTGTTGGAAATTTTTATTCTCGATTTTTAAATGTAAACACTCGTGCCAGATGTTATAGAATTCAATAAAATTATCCACATAAATCAGTTTCAAGCACGAAAAAAGGCAATGAAATTATAGAAAATTGTTGTAAAACAGATTTTGCAAAATCCTATGTAACAAACAAGAAAAAGGTCAGAATAAATTAAAATTTGATCTCGTTAATATGCAATTTTATCATAGAAAGACATGATAATTTTATCAGATTTTGGGCAAAACTTATAAAAACGAATCAAGAAAAGGGTCCATATAGATCAATTTTTGAACTCCAAATATGCAAGAAAAATCAAAGAATTTTATCGATATTTTGGTCTTTTTCATGCTGCAATACGCTATGGATGTAAACTGAAAAATGATAGGCAAAGAATAAATGCAATCAACTTCCGAAACTGATAAATCTCAAATAAAAAAATCGATTTAAATCGATTTAAATCCGTTTTAATCCCCCTAAATTTAAAAACAAAATCAGACTGGAAAAATGCATATAAATCGATTTGAAATCGATTCGGATCAATTATTTTTAGCTGGGATTTAAGATCAATTCAAATCGATTTTAAATCGATCCAAATCAATCTTCATCTGTTTGGTTTTATCTTCGTACTTTTTTCATACTAAAATTGATCTAAAATTAATCAACGTACTTTTTTCATACTAAAATCGATCTTAAATTTAATCAACGTACTTTTTTCATACTAAAATTGATCCTAATCCATTTTTGTCAGTGCGGGTTGTGTAAGAAGCACGCTCCTCTACGGAAGTGAAACCTGTCCTGTTGATCTCGCGGACTCACGGAGACTAGAAATATTTGAGAAACGAGGATACGACCTACTTACAAATCTCCTCATAGAAATGAAGAGTTTAGCGGCAGATATCTGCCAAACCAATCAATTAAAACAACTCAAACGACTGGAATTTGTTTTCCGGTTAGACCAGAGCAAGACTAATAACACATTTCTTGAGTTTGTCAGAAAAGAACATTGAAAAAGCCTTTTTGGCAGAACTAAGAAGCCCTGGGCAACCTTTGTGCAAGACGACGTACCAAAAGTTTCAAGTACTCAGGAAAGCGCAGAAAATAAGGAAACTAGAGTGGTTCGGTTTATGCAAGGAAAATACCGTTGATCGAAAGCGATGGAGAGCTCTGGCTCGCGATATTTTACTGGCAGGAATTGGGCAGCGGTGCAGCGGTTGAAAATTTTACTGGCAGGAATTGGGCAGCGATTGAAAATTTTATTTCCGCAAACTTGATTGATCTTTGAAAAATGTGAAAGTTTCACTTCACGTAGGATCTTGAAAAGACTTTTGTGGTCTAATTGCATTATCGTCTCAATGTCCTGACGACTTTCTACCAAGAACCAAGCTTAAAAAATTATTTCAAACACATATAATAAAAAAAATTAGACTACTAGTATCAGACCGAAACCCTGAGTGTTCCGACTGCCTTTTAATTGGTATCGAATAGTTTTTGGTAAAATAAACCTAGGAAAAACTAAAAATTAAAATTATGAGCGTATAATTGAGTGTTAAAACTTGATTTGTACGCAGAATTATTTTAAAAAATCAATTAGCTTTTTGCCTCAATTCAGTTTGGAACAATTTTGTAGGCCGACATAATTCGCCACGTGTAAAATATAAATCGAACAGCCTTTATATACGCTTGGCAGGATACTAGAGTGGTGCGAACACTTGGCTGGGACCATGCAGATCAAGGGGTCGTTCTCCCTCTTAAATAAAAGTTTTGTGAATTCGGTCTGCATAAAAAAAACACCCGAGCCTATTTATTTTTCACTTTCTTTGAAAGTCGGAACAACATTTAAAAAATTTACAATTTGTTTGTTACAAACGCGTCAATTGTCATTTTTGCTGCACTTTTCGTTAGTGGCTAGTTTCGAGTCTTTGTCACAGCGTGAAAAAAAAATATTTAAGTGAAAAGAAAATAAAAGCCAATTTTATCGTAACCTGGACTACGTTATGCACACAAAATGTTCAATTTTGCATGCAAAAAATTTTTTTCGAAAAATGTTTGTTTGCGTACGAAATTCGATTTGCGGTTGAAAAAAAAACAAAAAAAATTTTTGGGCCAAAATTTCAAAATTACTTTGTGTCGCCATCAAAAAAAATGCCAGTCATACAATTTCCATATATGGGAATTGTATGATAAGCATTTTTTTTCAAAAAACGAAAACCTCAGTTTTTATCACCAGACTGTTTTATTAGAATCAAACAGCCACAGAAACGAGTTTATACCAGTTTTCAACCATTTTTAGAAATTGTATGACAAGCATTTTCCCAAACACTTAATGTATGGAATTGTATGATAAGCATTTTCGGTGTATGGAGGTCAACCCGGGGAAGTCACCGATCTGTTCTTGATCATGCCGAATTTGACGTTTTAATTGACTTATTGTTTCTTGTTGTCCGGTGAAAAGTAGTCTGGTAAAAAAGCCAACCCCGTCACATTCATGGTTGTATGAAAGTCTTTTTGAACTGAAACAAATATCAATTATTCAAAACTTCGGCTGCAATTTATTTATAATGCAACCCCCTTTTCACCGCTCCAAACAAACTCCCTCTTCCCCGACCCTGCTGATGCAAACCCTCGCCAAACTACCCCTCCCCTTCCAAGAACACCCTCCCCCAACCTCGGCCCCCTTATATTCACTAAAGTTATAGAAACTTTTTTCTAGAAGCATCAGCATTAGGTATTTTTTCTGTACCAGAAAACCTGGGTCGAGGGGCTCGACTTATGTTTCGACTTTGAAAGCCAAGCAAGTACAATTATGCGTCTGAAAATCCGCGGTCGAGAAACTTTTTTAAGTCGAGCACAAAGTCGAAACATACCCGATTTCGGTTGAAAGAGTCGAAAAATACCTGATTTTGGTCGAGAAAGTCGAAATATAGATCGAGCGCAGTCACAACATAGATCAAGTGCAACCTAAATGTTTTTAAAACTTTAATTTTTTTCAAGATTGTAATTAAATTTAAATTGAAACTTGAGCAGGAAAGTCTGCTCACAAAAGACCTCCTTCAGAAAGTTGCAAACGAAGAGGTTTGCTTGCTGCAAAACTAAAAATTTTAGAGGAAACCCTTTAAATTTTGAAAATCTAAGGCTTCGTGCGGCAAGAAAAAGTAAATGAAGAGATTCAACTTGGAAAAAAAATTAATTTTTCGTGGAGGAGTTTTGCATTTAACAGTTCTGATAGGTTATTTTCAAATCAAGAATCATCACAAAAACATACATTATAATTTTTTGTCAATTTACTTACGTTATTTGAAAGTAGAGAAAATTGAAACATTGGTCGACCACATTCGAAACATAAATCGAGCAAAGTCACAATAAGTCGAGCAAACTCGAAACATACCCAATTTAGATAGAGAAAGTCTGAACAAACGTTGAGCACAAACGAAACATAGGTTGAGCACAGTCAAAACATGGGTCGAGCATTACCGAAATATATTTCGAGCACAGTCGAAACATAGGTTGAGCACATTCGAAACATAGGTCAAGCAGATGTTTTTAAACTTTTGGAATCCTTTCCATAAATTGACTATACCAGAAAAACATTAACCAAAAAATATGAGAAACTGTCTCACCATTTGAGCTGTCTGATTGATATTGAAAACTATAAAAAGCCGAACCAAAAATATTAATTTTTCAGGTTCAAATTTCAAAACAGAAAATTAAACCAGATTTTTTTTCACTGAGAGGCCAAAAAAGCCTTTTGAACAGTTTTTGTAGAAATATAAATTGATCTCAAGTGCAGCTTAAGTTGAGACTATTTGAAATACAGGTCAATCACAGTCCAAATATAGGACGAGCGCAGTTGAAAATTAGGTCGAACCATAGCCGAAAGAACGGTCAAGTACTGTCAAAATATAGGATTAGCACTGTTTGGAAAATCGTCAAATTTTAAACTGAAACTGACGTTCACATAGCGTTTTGCATTGAACTCAAAAATGTTCAGCTTTAAAAAATAGTGGAAAAGACCTTTTGTTTTCAAGGTTCACATTACAACTAAAAAAAATGTGTATTTGAAAATTTTAAATAAATTAACTGACAAAGTTTTTTTTTGGTTCATTTACCTTAAGTTATTTATCAGAAAAACCTTTAATTGCCGAAGGGTTGAAAATCAAAAACGCTCAAACCAAAAGCGCTTGACGTTAATAATTTGTTTACAAAAACTTGTTGCCAATCGAATAACAGCTGAAAAACTCCAGTACATTGTTTTAGCCGTAAAAATAGCACGCTCTAAGCCATATTTTTTCTGATGGGATTTCAATATCTCAAAAGGCTCTTAATGGACAGAATGTGAATTCGAAATACAGTTTTTTCAGCTGCATTTCAATTCTGAGGCAAAATTTCCATTGAGTGTTGAGAAAAAAATGTCTCTAACAGTTCACCTTTATTTAACTTTTGAAACGTGGTTTTGAAAACTGAATCTAGTAATAGTTATTTTTTGCAGAACATTTTCTTAGCATAAAAAGAGGAAAAATTGTTTTTTAGCAGACCAACGTATAAAAAGTGAAACATGATTGATTGACAGACTCGAAAACACGCTCAGTCTTCGGCCTACTAAAAAAATTGGCTTGATAATTTATATAACCTTTATATCTAGAAAAGCAGCTTTCGCTCGGTACAGGGTCTAGGAATATTTTTCATCTGTAAAACGTTGCTTTTCAAAAAATTAGATAAGTTTAGTACATAAAGCTTTATTGATGGCAATGAACCACTTAGGATTGGCATCCGTAAATTACATCAATCAGCCGGTTTTTGAATTGCATAAATTATAAACACGAAAAAAGCCTTTGTTTTTTTTTAAGACCAATTTGAGGCTTAAGTTTTATGAAAAAGCCAATCACTTATTCTTTAGATGGGTTAACCTGAATTTAATTCCATACGTGATTATTGTTGACTTTTTATCCTAAAACCATCCGTTCATTTATGCAATTATCTTGTTTATAATCTAACTTCATGCATAAATTTGATCAAAATCACTGATAAAAGAACAGTTTGAACATGAAAATGGACTTTTTACAACGCTTAATTGCACCTAATCGTTGATTCTGCTCGGCTGATATGCTCGACAATATTAGAGTGTGATTGGGTATCGCACGCAGAAGTTTTTTACAAATACAAATGAACAAATATGAATAAATATGCCAATATGTTTTCTCTCATCAATATTGGGTTGTGCCTTCAAAAAAATCCGGGATAAGATACGGGGTAAATAAATCTTCGAAGGGCATTTTAGAGTTATATGTTTGGAATAGGTTATAAACAGTAGTCCAGGTTTAATAAGTTTGGGGTGCAACCGCCTCTTTCCAAGAGTCTGAAACCCTCGCCGCCTAGAGTGTTATCACTTAAGTATTTAAAGACATAAATTTTTGGTCGAACATCCTCAAAATGTTGAGCTCAGATGATCCATTTGGCTGAACTAAAAGGAAGAAACAGATTAGATGATTCAAGATGATGTTTCCTCAGTTTTGAGTCTTGTCAAACTTACTGAGTTATGAATAATTTGCATTCATTTTTCCTTTACAATTCGCGCCAAGATACCATAGCGGTGAAATAGTTAACAAGATCCCAAAAAAACACTTGGAAGAAGTATAAAAACGGCAAACGATTCATCGAGTACTCGAACAAATATTGATTACCGCAAACATTTCGGGCGACCTAATACACCTGTTTTACGAGCAGCCTTTGGTTACCGAGCAATGCGATGAACTTCATTTGCAAAAATTATCATAGTCATTCATTTCGATTGGAGCTGCCACTTTAAATTGAGAATTGCGATGCATGTGAGATTGTTATTTGTGATTTTGGAAATGTTTTTACGAACATTATTTTCAATGGTTCTCTTGTGGCAGAAAAATTGCATGGCAGAAAAGTTTCAAACAATCAAAAGTTTTTGAATGTCAAAATCCTTCCTAAAATATCATGTTTTACTTCAGCTTTTTTTAAACAGTGAAAACTTTTTGGCTAATTTTCCCTAATTGCAATTGAAATTCATTGAAATTTTAAAAACTGTTTCGAAGGCTTAAAATAATCTTTTCCTCTCGTCTGTTCGACGGTTTTAAAGTTTCGATCATTTGATTCTTCTGTTAAAAGAGACCCTATCCACTACTTTAACTCAACTTAATTCAAGTTAGGGGGCACCTGTGACTAGCTATGCAATTTGGCGTGTCATCGTTCAATGGCTCTATCCTTCCGACCCGGCCGATCGATATTTACACATAAAAGTGCGGCGGAAGCCTTCATTTGTGCTCATAACTTACCAACCATCCATAGTTCCCTAACTCACTTCACTCTGTGGCTTGTATTCATTCCGCTAATGCACGCACAAAGTGCCCCTGCCTACCTGACCAGATATCAATAAAATCCAACGTCTCATTCGGACGAAAGCTCTCAATCATTACAAAAATTCTGGCCCAAAAGAAACATAGCTGAGTGAAATAAAAACAACTTAAAAAATTGATTTTTTTTCTGAAAGAGTTAGTTTGTTTTCCAAAGCCAAAAACTGAAATTTTCACTATGTAAAAGTTAAGCTGTTGCGTTTTCGTGAAAATTTGTAGAAAAATGATAAATCAAGTTTTTGTTTTTAAATTTTTAATAGTACTTTTTAAATGAAGATTTTAGGTTAGCATCTAGCTGAGTTGCCGTCTAGCTGAGCGTGTGTTTTTGAAAGTGCCCTTGGGCTCAGTTTATCAGAATTAGTGGCCCAATATTTCAATACACCCTCGGATACTGGGACTGATAAAGAACCAGAGAAAGAGAGAAGAAAAAATAGAGAGAGAAGGGAAGGAATTCAATTGTTTCTTTCAGTATGAATCTGCAGAACATTAAAGCATTTAAGACGAAGAGTTCTTCACAACCATTTCACTTAATTTGATAATATGCTACTTTTGCTCTTTAGAAGCCCCCACCCCGAACCTTTCCCCTCATTTCCCAAGAAAACTGAAATTAATCACGAACTGGTAATTGAGAGTTCACGTCAAAATCTGGACTTAGAGAAGAAAACTTCTCGGAGTTTATCAAATAATTTTTGGATATACTATATCCTTCATATTGGGAAATAACCAAAAAAAGTCTTGAAAAAATCAAAATTTATTTCTTTAGGCTGTAGATAGAAGCGGATCTTAAAGTTTTTCACGAGAGCACTGCACAAAATTTTCATTAACTTCTAGCACGGAGTTCTCTGACCTTCAATTTTTTAGTGTCGGACTAGCATTTTCGAGCTCTCCAAAACGTTAAAAAGACCCTATTTTGGTAACTATTTCTGCTCTCACGCTTTTTTGTGATAAAGAGTCAAAATTCCACTTCAACGATTCACCCTACTATATTGTTTTTTTTCTCATAAGAAAAATTCGATTGCCTGTACTATTCCTTGAGCCAAGTTTTGTAAGAAGTTGTATGATTCTTTTTAGCAACATTATTAGATAAAAACTTTTGGTCGATCCGGGCAGATAACAATTTCGACTCTCATAACAGAATTTCTACCCCTGAAGTAACCTGAAGGTTAAGCATATACGAAATTGGGATCTTTATAATTTATCGCTATCCTTTTGCAAAATGGGGCACTTATTGCTAGATACAAAATTTAAATTTGATAACCTGTTGAATTGATCGTTTGTTAATAAATAACAGTGTGCTGGAAATAATTTAAGTTACCATGAACTTGTAACCCTTAACAAATACTCCCCATTTGTTGGGGGAAAGTTGTAAGGGGAGAAGGGATATGAAAGTTGTTTATCAAACAAAAAACAAGGATCCAGGACTTCAGAGAATAACAGAATTTTCGACATTTTTTTTTAGAAAAAAGTTTTTTTTTGTATAGTTTGAATTGATCCAAGTCATGTTCCGGGAGATCTCCGAGATCTCTTGAATCACTTTGAAAAATATTTTGTCGGGGTGCGAGCTAAAAGCTGCCGGATCCCCAAAAAAGTAATCGTGGTTTTGTACCTCACTATACTAAGAAAGACCAAGAGATGTATCGATTCAAAAGCTATCAGTTTTCACGCTTTTCTTTTGCAATTTCAAGTGATAACTACGAGAGAAGGGTCCTATATACATGCTATCCCGCTCTTTACAGAGAAGAAGCTCGTTTCAAAATAAGATAAATTTTTGGTTGTTTTTCTGGGCTGGGTAATGTTGCCTCGCCCTCCAGTAACAAGCACAGGTGGCTGTGAGCCTCAAACGCCATCGTTTTTGACAGACTTTTGCAATTTATGTACACATTTTCACAACAGAAAAGGAAGAGTTAATTACAAGTTTCCATAATCTAAGTTGAAAGAATAATCAATCAAAATATTTACTTAATTACCTAATTAAGAAAGTAACATGCAGAGAAATAAATAAGTTTTTAAGTCTTGGGCTATAAAAAATTACCCTTAGTAGAAATGAGCACAATTTTTTGTTGGTTTTTTGTAGAAATTAGTCGCAATAAGTTTTTTTCATTTTTTTTATTTAGGCTGAAAATATCAATCTTCATAATCTTTCGTAATTTTCCAATAACTTTGAGACTGCTTAACCAAGGAATTACATAACATATTTTTTTCTGTTTACCGTTTTAAAAACTAAATCAAATCGTGTCGGCTATTCATTATCAGATTTTATATATTCTAAAGACTTTACGAAAAAGTTCAGTTGTATCATCTGTTTTTTTTTCAGTTGACTAGTGTTTCCATTGACTTTGTCTGGTTCGGCCCGTTCGAACTTCGGATTGTTGTCCCATTTGTGACGACGTAGTTCCATTGAGCCGTTTGCTTGTGTGGCATCGTCGGAGTCACAAAGTGTGATCCATTTTGGGGGACGGGCTAAATACACGCTAATATACTTTAATTGCCTGAAAAAGTTTATCAACAAAGCCCTTTTCAACCTCCCAAATAACTAGTCATTAAACCAAAAAAAGTGATTTTTTTATTTTTCATTTTCCACAAACCCGTACCCCTTCTTCCTCGCGCCCTAAATAACAAATCAACAAATTAAAAAATCAAAAAAAAATAAAACATTATGTGTGGTTTGATTTTCCTATTTTTTGAATGTTTTTTTTTCCCCAAAAATAATGTAAAACAACCCTCTAAAACTGTTTATTTTGTTATCTCTGTCATTTTTTTTGAGTGGGGAGCTTGGCCGATAGGCGAACTCTTCTCATAATTGCACGCCGTGAGCAAAAGTTCTCAGCAGTACACATGCAAGGAAGTTGTGATGGGGTAAAGTTGGAAGGGGGGTTGATTGAGGGGGAGGGGGAGGGGAGGGGAGGGTATTTTGGCGTGAAAAAGCCCTTTTACTCTACCTGAGGAGGTACATAATGGTCGTTGTTGGCTGCAATGTGGTAGTTGTGATTGTTGATGTTTGTATTGTGATGGATAGGTGGATTGGCTGACTGGAGGTTGTAACTCTGGGCTACTGAAAAACTGCCCACTCTCGAAGAGGAGGAGTTGGCTCCCCCGACGCCGTTGTTGTCAATGATGCATCTGCCATTTGACGTCATAAGGGGAACTGGAAATCTGTTTTTGCTGAAAAAATCATTGAACTTAATTTAAGTTTCCATTATGATAACAATTGGCTCGTTTTGCTTTCCCTCAAACGGAAATTCACACAATTTTTGTTCAGACTATTTGATTGTTTTGATTATTGGTATGTAGATTGATTAGGTCATGACGACAATATTCATCGTTCATACTAAACCTTGTAAAACTCCTCGTTACATCACAAATTTGATCCTCATGTGAAGTGGGGAAAAGAAAAAAGAGCCTAATTTTTATTTTTTCAAGGGGAAGGGATGTCAATAAAGTATATTATGCCACAAATTCATTCTGCAATTTTTGATTAAATGACTTTCCAAAAATATGTGTTGTGCATCGACTTACTTTTTTAATGTACATTTGGTAACATTTAACATTTTGAGTCTTTAACATAAAAGTTCATAGACTTGAATTTTTATCACAGCGAGGAGTCTGCTGCTCACTTTTTGATTTCCAACTAAATTTTGTTTCGTTTTTGATCCGACCACTTCACGAAAAAAGTTAGAAGGAACGTTTGCATAAGGTGCAGGTATTCCTAGTATGAGAAAGCTAGTCTGGGATCGTGTCACATAAAGGCTGACTCAGGTCTAGTTTGGACTCAATTCTAGATCAGAAATTCTCTCAGTGGCAAGAAAATCTGGTTTGAACATTTTTGCCTTTCACAAAATTTTTTTGACTGTTAAAGAAGGCGCGCTGAGTCACTCACTAGCAGAGGATCTCTGGAGGATCTCATGATTTCTTAAGAAACTTGAAATTTTTGCCAACTCTTTTTTAACTCAACCATTCTGAAATCCAGAGCTCTCAAGTCATTTGAAAGCCCCGATAAACCAAAAATTTTGCACCACACTG
Organism: Symsagittifera roscoffensis; assembly: GCF_963678635.1. Classification (NCBI taxonomy): domain Eukaryota; kingdom Metazoa; phylum Xenacoelomorpha; order Acoela; family Convolutidae; genus Symsagittifera; species Symsagittifera roscoffensis. The sequence goes on from NC_087065.1 coordinate 51,438,765, forward strand.
TGTATTTACTCCGTCATTTCTTTTTGTACTGGTGAGAATTTTTTATTGAAACTCTTCGTCTACAGTGGTAGCAGAAGTATCAGAAAGAACAAATCGAAAAATTTTTTTAATTCAGTTTACTTCAGCGAAAATCAAATTGCTTGCCAATTCCATGCATCTTCGCAGATGTCTCAAATTACTGGAAACTACTAGTTTCAACCAGAGACAGAAAATAACGAAAACAAAATTCAAAGGCAGGGACTTATCGGATGGTTTAGTTAAAAAGTGAAAACTGAAAAAAAAAAAATTTGACCAAGTTTTGTTATGTTTTTTAAATTATGTTTTTTAAAACTCATAAATTATGGTTTTTTTTCCAAGAAAAAGAGCAATACTGAACACCATTTTTTCTGCGAACTAAACAAGAACCTGAATATTCAGTGCATCATCCAAACCAGTGGACATCAGTGCATCCTCCGAATTGTTCGAGTAATTTCAGTAGTTCACCCGCAATGACATTCCATAGATAATAAACGATTATAAAGCATTTTCGATATCTGTCTCAATAAAACTCTAAAATAATCGATTGTAAAGGATTAATAATTAATTATAAACAAAAAAAGAAATCAGTTTAAACCAATATAAACAATTTTGATTGATTATAGTGGGTTTTAATAGAATATAATGGGCTATAATAGATTATAATGGATTATAATGGATTAAAATGGGTTATAATTTATTATAGTTTATCATAATTTGGTTTAGGCAAGAGCCTGAATTTTCCAAACAGTCTCTGTATAGTTTCAAAACGTGAACATTGCAGTCATTAAATTGAGATTTACATTTGGCTTCTGATTTTTTAGTATGTTCTTTCTTATTTTTTTGTACGATTATTTTTCTCATCTTTTTTCTCAAATCAAGTAACAATGCCCCTCTCCCACTTACCTTACACTTATTTATGCCTACCAACTTAACTGCTTTCACTTACCATCTATCCCGCCACTATTACCCTTTTTACACGCGTATACCCCAACCCTTGATCTCGCCACATATTCCACTTACCCCCAAACACCCAATCCCCAAACCCGCAACACTGGGGAGAGCTGATGAGAGTTCGAGTTGGTAGATGTTTGGAGGGATAAAAAGATAGGGGGATGGGGTAAGCATTGGGGTATTTCACACGGAAGAGTGCTGAAAGTGTGCTGGACATCATTTTTAAAAGGATGTGATCAGGTTTAAAAATCCAGTTGGCTGTAAAAAATCTAGGAAAAGCTGAAAGCATGTACGAAAAAGCTGTAAAAATTTGGAAACATTTTAGACATATTATAATCCCTTGTAATTTTTTATATTGAATTTTAAATGGATTATAATCTGTTTAAATTTTTTGAAAATATTAGATAATAATGGATTGAAATCGATTGTGTGGTCGCATAAGATAATTATAATCGATTATAATGGCAACATTCTAGGCCACAAAAATTGATTGGAATCAATTATTATCCATGCAAACTCATTGCCAGCAGTAGACTCTGCAAAGGACTACTTTAACTCTGACCATTTATGTTCTATTCATTAAAGATCGGCAGTTATCGGCTCGTAGGAACTAAGAAAATTTCCAACTTCTGAAATTCTTGTTGTATTAAGATTTTCGTCAATTATATTTGTTGCACGAGATTTGCAGTAAACAAAATCTTTTTCAAGTAAAAAACCAGTTCAAATTGATAATTGATCAACATATTGAAAATGCAAAACTTTGGTCATGCTTATCATAAAATTTTTGGTTCAGCCATTTCGTATTTTTCCAGCTCTGCCGAAACCTAAGAAAAAGTATTTTTTTTGGAATATTTTTTGCGATACTTTTTCAGTGTTTTTCATCACCATAGTTTTATGGTTGTCGATACTAATAATTAAAAATCAGATTGTATATCAAGCAAAATAATGAGCAATCAAGTCAGAGGCGCACAAATTTTTGTCTTAAAAGCATATCTTTCTCTTCTAAGGGTAATTTAAGGGCCTCATTTGAAAAATTTTCTCAAGCAGATAAGTGAACTGTGAATTTGAGTTTAATGCTTACCCGGGCGATGACGAGTTAGACACTAAATACGTGACCATATTTTCGGGATAAATTTCCACTTTAGGGCCTAAAAACTGGTCATCAGAATAAGAAAAATGACTTGGGGTCAACTTTTGGCCTCGGGCATAGTTGGACTCCTTCGGGTAGGCGGGAGGTGGTCTCGGTTTTTCCGACTGCATTCGCGTGTAATCCGAGTCGAGTTTGAATGCGACACGACATCGCTTGCGGTACTCTGCATCCCACACGCTCGAGGTAAGACTCTCGGCGTCTGATACGTCGGGGTAAAATGAACTCGAATGACCAAATGATTCGTTGTTCATTGTTCCGTTTGAATTGTGGTTGTTGTGTTGTGGGAACAAGTAACTGTTCAGTATTTTCTGACCTTTTTCGTTCACGTCAGCTTGAAATGGTAGCAGAGGCGAGCCCTAATTTCAAAGCAGCAGAGTCAAAAATGATGATTTAGCCAAAATTATTACCAATTTTTGTGTCAAACTAATTTTAAAACGACAAACTAAACAGGCAAAACAAATTCCGCTATTTAGAAAATCGCTTTTTCAGAAGTAAAATAATTTCAACGAAAAAACGGGCTTTACTGTTTGGAAAAATTGCATCAAGCACTACTAAAAATAGAGTAATTGATGGTAATTTTTAAACCTGGTTTTCAGAGAGCCACAATGCATTCAGAAGTTTGCAGTTTGTAAGTGAGTAAGGAAGTTCAAACAGGAGATTCTGAGTCACCGTCAACACCCTCAAATGTCGACACATTCCGATCTCCACTGGCAAATTAGACAATTGGTTCTTAGCCAGGGACAACACCCTCAACTTGGAACAGAACCCGATTTCTTTGGGCAAACACGTCAGCTTGTTTGAGTCTATGTACAAAAAACGAATGTTTACGAGTCGGTTGATCTCGGCCGGCAGAGTCGTCAGCTGATTTTTGTTCAGATTAAGTTCAACTAAGTCGTGGAAGCCGCTGATACTTGTCGGAAGTTCAGATAGACAGTTGTCGCTAAGGTTTAAAACGTTGAGTGAAACTAATCTACCGATTTCGCCAGGAAGTCGAGCAATCATGTTCTCGTGAAGATACAACTCTCGTAGCTTAGTCAGTCGGCAAATTGATTCGGGTATTTCTGATAGACAGTTGCTGCTCAGTTCGGCAAATTCCAGACACGAGAGCTGACCAATCGACTGAGGGAGTTTTCTGATTTTGTTTTTATCAATCCAAAGCTCTTCTAAACTGACAAGTGCGCCAAAAAACTCCGGAAGTTCAGTGAGGTCATTGCCTCCAATGTCGAGTCGTTCCAGAGAGGTTAGATGGATGATGGTTTTTGGCAAGTATTTGATATTATTTGACCTCAATTCACACACGATTAACTGAGTTAGTCGTCCAAAATTGGCTGGAAGGTAGTCGAGAAAGCAGTCATTCATGTAGAGGTGAGTCAGACCTAAGATCTGGGTGACTCCTTCTGGCATTCGACCCAGGGGGTTGACACTGAGGTCAAGTGAGTGAAGGTATTTGCAGTTTCGGATGTGAAATGGAACATCTAAAACATTTTTTGAAACACTTAATGGGGAAGAGGTTGGGTTTTTACAAAACAAAAAGATAAAAACGCCAGAAAATTCCAGTCGATCAGTATCTTTCAAAAATGACAGTTGAAATGATACTGATTGGTTAGACTGACAGAATAGTAAAAATTTCCTTGATATTTTTGTATTCTGATTATTGATTACTGATCGGCTAATTTAGTTTTAAGTATTTCGGTTTTTCTACCATTAAAAGTTGCCTACCCCCTCCCTGTTAAGTGTTCTTTGTTTTTAGAGAGTCAAAAGACATCTGACAGCAAAGTTGTTTGGCACTTTCTATCTAGCCGAGGTTGTGGATTTAATTCAACTATCCAAAAAATAGCAGCGGTTGGTTGATGATCAAAATTACTTGCCCAGGAGTGCGTTTTTAGAGATGTTCAGTTCCCTGAGGTTCCACAGACATCCTATCCAGGGTGGAACAGTATAAATCTCGTTGTCGGAGAGGGAGAGTCTCTTGAGAAACTGACACTGGAATAGAGCCCTGGACATCTCACAGATCATGTTACTGTCCAACTCCAGCTCCTCCAGACACTTGCGGAACTTCACTATCTCCTTCGGGATCCGCTTTAGCTGTTCAACAAACCAATCTTACCATACTATCAAATCTGATGACTTTAGCCCAAAAGTAATAGGACTCTAACCCATATCTTTGAACGATAGTTAGATTTCTGACAGATCTATCGTGGTCTAGGGTGACTTTGTGGTTAGGACATATATGTACCAGTTTAGTGGTTTTAGCTCGAATTTTAGAAAAAAATTTGAAAAAGGGAGGTATTTGTCTGGGGTGGCGTTTTTTTTCAGATCAATTTGAAAAAGAAATTTGACAGCGCGAGGATAAATCCTGGAATTTCAGGATTACCATTTGGTCGGGGACTGCTCGCTTACTACATTATACTTGCAATACGCGCATTAGGGTGGCTACTTATTCCGTACTCAAAATCATGCTAAGCTGATTTAAGTTAACTAAATTGTCTTTTTAATTAGTTTGAGGACTTATTTTGAGACTTAAAATTGAGCTCTTGATATGTGATATTGAATGACAATAACTTATATTTCATCACAAAACCATTCACGAGGCAGTCGGAAAATGTAGGGCTTTGCCCTGATTTACGACCAGTTGTTAGGGAGGAACTATTTGCAATTAAAATTGATTCGGCGACTTTGAAAGACTCTTGCAAGGTTTGGATTCACTTAACCGCGTAGAAGTTTCACTGATGATTCATAATTTCTGCATTTTGGGCCAGAACCTTTACACAATTTTTTAAAATTCCAATAATCTTTTATAATAAGATAAGCAAGCTGCAAGAAAAAACGTTTGATTACTTACACGCTTAACTTTTTACACGCTTAAATTTTTCATCTATTTTTTTGAAAATTTAAAACAAAATTTTAAAATTAACTTTAAAAACATTATTTTTGCATGAATTTGTGCTAATTTCTTATGTTTTTTTTTCACAGAGAAATAATGTACAACATTTCAGTAGTGTATTTTCTGCCTTACACCCTGAAATTACAGTACAGCAGTATAAATTATATGCACATTGCATAAGCACATTGCATAAACACATCGCTTAAGCACATTGCATTGGCACATTGCAGTTGTGTAAAAATCAGCATTACAGTCTGGACTAAGAAGGACTGCTGACAAACCGAATGAGCGACGCGAAATGCAATGAATAGAGTTTATCAGCAGTCTTTCTGAGTCCAGACTGTAATGCTGATTTTTACACAACTGCAATGTGCTTATGCAAGGTGCTTAAGCGATGTGTTTATGCAAAGTGTTTATGCAATGTGCATATGATTTATACTGTTCTACTGTAAGTTCAGGGTGTAAGGCAGAAAAAGCACTACTGCAATTTTGTACATTATTTCTCCTGTGAAAAAAACTTAATCCAGCAATCTCAGCCGGGAAATGTTGCTGAGTATTTGCTAGAGACTAGGAGAAACTTCAGACAGGCCTGCTCGTATATCAGGGCAAAGCCCTGAGTGTTCCGACTGTCCCTTAATTCAAATCGAATATTTTTTTGGGAAAAGAAAATATTGAAAACCTATACATTTAGGACAATATCAAATTGTAAAATTTTGATTCCTACGAAAATAATAATACCAACATCTAGCTAGCCTCAATTCAGTTTGGAACGATTTTGTTGGGCGAAATAATTCGCCACGCATAAAAAATTCGCGTTACAATCTTAGCATAATAAATATACTCTTCAAAGCGCACATAATTTAGTCCTGAACATGGCAATTTTGGCAATTTTCAAACGCCCAGAACTTGACAAAAAATAATAGGAGGTCAATATCTTTTTACAGTTGAACTCAAGAAGTCAATTTTTTCAATGGTGTAAAAAAAATGTTTGTTGAAAATTATTATTTCGATCGGTGAAATTTGACTGAATAAAAAAAATCGCACCGAGCGTAAACATTCCGTTTTCTTCGAAAGTAGGAACAAATACATTGAAAGTACCAAACACAGCAAAAACTAAATAAAACTAAGATTGTGTTAGAGTTCAAAACTTTGATTATTTTTTGCACTGCAAAAGAATTTTTTTAAAAAACTTTACAAAATGAAAATAAACCAAGCAAAAAGCAATGTAAGTTCTTGCAAGATGTGTTGCAAGATATCTTGCAAGATGTACATTCCGAGAAATTTGGGGTTAACAATAACCCCAACTTCAGATAAGTAATCCGTTCTACTATTCTAAACAGATTACAATAACATCTCAGATTACAGTTATTTTTGAAATGGCGCTCTAATGAACGAACCATACAGTTTGGGCAACAAATTTATCTTTGGTATAATATCTCTACTTGAAAATATTCGTGAAATCCGTACGTGAAAAGATTTGTGAAATATTCTAGGATATATTGAGCATCCCCGCCATTTCTGTGTGGTGAGGTAGCTCAAAAGATATTTGAGGCATGTTTATAACTACTTGAAAGTGGTTTGATGATATGAAATCATGCGCTAGATTCTCCAAAGATTGTGGAACACTAAAATTTACAATTTCAAATATCAAACAAGACTGCTCGTATATCAGGGCAGAACCCTGAGCTTTCCGACTGCCGTTTAATTAGTCTTGAAAAACTTTTGGTAAAAAAGTATTGGAAAACTATAAATTTTAGACAATATCTAAAATCATGTCTGAAAATGTTAGTTGGAAATGTTACTTAGCCAACTCTACCAATTAGCTCAATTAAATTTGGAATGATTTTGTTGTGCGAGATAATTCGCCACGCATACGTTTCACCATAATGAATACAATCTTCAAAGTTCGCATAACTTAGTCCAGAGAATGGCCAAATTGGCTATTTTCAAACTCCAGAACTTTGTTGAAAACAATTGGAGTCAAAAATATCTTTAGGCATTTTGATTCTTTGAGCCGATATCTTCAATGGTGTCAATTTTTTTTTGTTATGAGCTCTGACGCCAATAGCCAATATTTGAATGAATGAAGAAAATGAATAATCCGTTTTCTTCGAAAGTTGACACGAAAACAATTTTAGAGTAAAAACAAATCACTGAAAACGGTGCATAATAAGACTCTGTATTATTGAGACTCTTATTTAAGACTCTTAAAAGAAAATCAAATAGCTATTACGTACCTGATTAAGATGCTGCATTATTATTGTGCGAACAAGTTTTAGTATTCAGATAAAAAGTTCGCCCAAACGAAAAATTTAAAAACTTGAGGAAAATGACCAAATAATGTCAAATTGAGCAAATTGATTTTTTTCAAATCCCCGTAGCTTTACAAAAAAAGATCTGAAGTTTTTTAAAATAATTTTAGCTCAGGTTTAGTAAGGAAGTCAAAAATTGACTGAAAAAAAACAACACAAGCATATAAATTCTGTACTTTCTTCGAAAATGCAAACAAATATACAGGGGCGGATCTAGGATTTTCTCTAGAGGGGAAAAAATTGTCGAAATTTTTGTTGATTTTTTTTTAGATCGACCAAATTGATTTTCCGAGCTCTCTCAAAAAAAATTAAAAAGACCCTGATTTGACCAAAATTTCTGGGTCGCAAACAAAATTTTAAAAAACAGGCCAAAAAAGGCTTTTTAGGCATTTTTGGAAAATTTTGATCAAAAAAACTGCATTTTTGGCGCACGCTTCCCCCTCCAAATTATTAAATAAATGGATGTCTCAAATTAATACAAAGAGGGGACCCTTTGAGTCGGCAGGGGGTCGAATTCCTAAGAGATAAGCGTCCACCCCCCCCCCCCCCAAATTCGCTTCTGCGAATATATATTTAAAAACTAAGTCGTATGATTTTTTTTATTATTTAGCCATATTCATTTATTTATTTATTTGAAAATATTGCTATGCGAAATTTCACCTCGCAATGGCGGAAGTCCAAAATTGAAACTGGGTTTTCGTGTAACGAGTCTGTCCCGCAAATGACTCGCTTGATCACTTTGTCCAGCAGAAACAGATCCGTATTGATGAAATTCATTATGTAAACTAAGTATAAATTCGAGTTGAACTATCCATATAAAAAATCTACACAGATAATATTTTTGCAAATAGCAATTTATTTGTAAAACTACCAAGAATGATCAGAATCGTTTCAGAATACAAATATCGTTTGGCAATACAAATGGATTTGATAATTAATGAATGAGTTAAAGTTTTAATGATAAATAGAGCTTATTCGAAAAAAAAAATGATTCAATAATCCAAAAACTATGTAAAAAGAAGTAATTCAAACTATTTTCTTCGACATTGCAATTTTAAAATTACAGACACACTATTTTAAAAATTTAATTGACTAAATAATTGACAAAAATCATAACTATTGCAGTTACAAAGGAAGGGGTAATGAATCACTTCAGTAAAAAAAGCTGCAAAAATAATGGTAAAGAAAAACTATATTTGGTAAGTTGGTGGGATGGAAAAGAAGCCAGCTAAGATGAGTACGTCAGAAGAATAGTCTATCTTGAAGTTAGGGAAGAACAGTGGGCAATTTTGGGGAAGATTTCAGCAGAAGTCGAACATGATTGGCTTAAGGCTAGAAAATAATTGATACGCACTGTAGCACAGTTAGAGCTACTCTCTCAGAACTTTCCCCTCCATTATCGGATGGAAAATTTTAATGGGACATTTTAAAATCAATTCTAAGGTCTGAAGTATTCTTGGTAGATATAAGAAAAAGCCCTGCTATTTTAACCTCGCGGCACTTTTCATTCAACTACAAGCCAGATTTGGGGGTAAAATAAATGATCAATACTTGAGGAAATATTAAATTTAATACCTAATATTTTTTTAAAAGACAATTGTTTTGCATGAACAAAATTATATATAACTGTTTCAAGTTTTAATGACTTATGACGACGAAGAAATATCTAGTATAACTAGTCCATATTACAGACATTTTGATCAGTGCTTTCAATCATTAAAAAAAACGGCCGATCTTGTAGATTTTTGCTTTTCAATAAAAAGTTTGACGTTTTAAGTTTTTCCGCAGCTAATTGGGCGCATTTACAATCAAAGTGAAACATAACGGTACCCCATAAATAAGGAGGAGGGGGGGGGGTAGGTTATAAGTAGAAAAGAAATAGTAATCTTGAGCCTTGTTAGTTCCGGTTCTGGTCGAATGGCAAAGTAATGTGATGTGCATATCTTCTAATTGATACAGAACCGCATCTTCAGTCCATACGATACCAGGGCAAAGGCGGGGATTTGGCTTTACGGGTTTTAAGGAAACGCAACAAAAGAACCCTTCAAACGTGCTGTGCGCGCTACTAATTTGGCTAATTTCACCAGTCTCAAAGATGTGCGCTTCGAAAATGAAGAGAACAAAGAAAAAAGTATGTTCACGGATTTTGAATGGAAGCAATGAATCATTTATGATTATTTTCTCTGAAAAAAAAATTATCTTAAATCTTTCCATTAGATTTTACAATACAATTAGCTAAATGAAAACTAAAACGCTTCACTGCATAAAATTACTAAGATTTGTGCGTTTTTGCATTTTTCAAACCAATTCTTTTTACTTACTAGCACAGATAATAAAAAAACTGAATGAAAATAATTTATTCTGTTAGCCAATTTTTAAGGAACTAATCAATGCACTACGTGAATATAAGATGGTTTTTTGTTGCCAAACTCTTTTGCATTCGATGAACAGTTCAGAAACGCTCATTTTGATTGGTCAGTCACAAAACGTCCTTGAAACTATTTTTTTTTCAGAAAAAAAAACATTTATTTAGATTGAAAAATAGAGCTAACTAGACGTTTACCAGACCGTAAACTGTAATCTTATATCATTTTCTGAAAAATTTTTCTAGTTTTTTTTGCGTTTTTCTAAGCTCTTATACAGTTTTTTATCTAAGTTTAGCAGATCTCATATTCCAAAAATGAATATACCTACCCAACTAACCCACCCTTACAATACCATTATTGTTCCGGCGACTAAATCGGGAGGAAAAATGTTCTGAAATATAGTGCGAGACGCCGAGCATGGCGCGATCGACGCGCCTTTTGCGATCGTGAACACCATTTTTGCAAGGAATTCTAATAAAGTTACATAATTTATGCTCAGTTCAGACCGTACCCACTGAAATCTTGTTTTCGTTTGCGAACGATACTCAGTTTATCCCGATGTTCGCAACCGGAGTCTTTCCAGGCTTTCGCTTCCTGAAAGATCCGTCGCAATTTTTGCTTACAGGGCGGTGACGGCGCAACCGTTGCGACCAAGATCAAAGCATTGACTGGTTTGACCGATGAAGCACTACCGGTGGAAAAAGGTGGACATTTTGAAACCAGCACATGGCGCAACAATGATTGCATAAATATTTTAACTCAGCGCCACTGAATTGTTTTTTTTTAACCAGCTGAGCAATTCAATGAGTAAAACAAAATATGGCTCAGAGAATGAAAATTGTTTTTAAGATTCATTTTTTCTTTCAACTTGCTAGAACAAGAGTCTTGTAATCGGGAACTAGACTTTTAGCCAGCAAACAATTTTTCTGAAACATTTGAAATCAAAAATCTTTTTATCAGTTTTTGGCAACTTTCAGGTCCCTTCTTTCTTCGTCTGGAGGTTATGCGGTTGCCTTTGCACCTTCTGGTCTGTTTTTGAGTGCCAACGAGCTAGAGTATGTTGGTCGCGGTTTTGTAGTTTTACTTAAAAAAAATTTTGCATTGGTTTAAGGATAAAAAATATTATTCTTGAGTTGAAAAAATTTTACCATTTAGTAGTATAAAAGTTTAACGTTGAAACTTTTTAATCGCTTCAAACTTTTAATGAAAACAGTTTCTTTTGATATTTTTGGTTTTCTGATCAATTGGCGTCTAACCACTTGTTGCCGGCATAGTGAATGCTCGGAAAATATTGAACGCTTGTATCATGCTGATGATTGTGTTTCTCTCGTCTGTTCTTCTGAGAATGAATTTTTCGTATTTTTAGTACCAAAAAAATGTTGAAGTTTTTTACTAACTAAGTTATTGCCATCTCACGGTCTGCTTGGTAGCTTGCAATAATACGCTTTCATTGTATCACAAACGATGGGCAGCTCTGCTTCCCCCTCTGTGTTTAACCTTTAGCATTACGAAAAGAGCATGTTACTGTAATTATATGTGATAAATTAGGCTGATGTCCGCCGATGTTCAATTTCGCTGAATGCATTTTTTTTCTGAAATCGTGAGTAAAGATTTTTGTTCAGAATTTTAAAGCCAGACTTTTGCTACTTCAAAGCCAGACTTTTGCGACCAAGTTTTGGTATGTCCAGATTTTTTCGTTTTGCGACAGAGCTCGCATTTTTCGCGATTGGATATCCAGTACTGTGAAACTAAAATTCCAGCTGAGATGACGCACTTAAGATCAAGGTTTGTATGTGGAGCAATTTTCATGGAACCGTGTCCGTATTTCGTTTTTTGTTTTAAAAAAATGCAACGCACCAGGAACTCGTTTGAAATTTTTTAAAACTCTTAGACTTCTTTGTTCAATCCCAGACTTCTTCGATCATTTACTTCGACCGTTTCACGAACTGTTTTTTCTTAAGTTCGACAATTTAATTGACTGAAAATCATGAAGCACAAAAAAGTAAGAAAAAAAGCGTTTGAAATATAATACTATTGGAATGTACACAGAAGGTATTCTGAGCATGCTGGTCAAAGATTTGATGCGAGCAGAAAAAATAAGGCTTCTGCTGGTGTATGATTTGCGTAATAATGCTTTTGTTGTTTGCTTAACGATGTGACTTAAAAAATATAGCAAAAGATTAGTAGTAAAATATAGCAAGTAAGAATTAGTGACAAGAATCATCAAAATCATGAGCGTAAGCTTAAGTGTTTCAAAAACAGAGTCCAGCTTGAGGTTGTTATTGCCTCGTCAAACTATCTATATAATAAATGAATGACATATTTTTAGTTGTCATAAGGCGCAATGGTTAAGATCTACCACTGAGCACATTGTTTAAGAAGAATTAGATCAGAATTTTTAATAATCATTCAGAGCAATCATCTTTAGCTTTTTCCTAATCCAAGCAATCCTGACCCAAAATTTGAAAATTCTTTCTTCGCCCTCTTGTCACCCAACACCCAAGATTACTTTTTTGTCACAGCTTTTAAAATTCTAAAAAAACAGTCTCTTATTATTCTTCACAGTTTTGCATAATTATGCATTGTAATTTAGTAAGTCTTCAAATTTTGATATTTTGAAAATTCGATGTGCTGATTGTAATTTCTTGTGTTAGGTTCACGCACACACGTATCAGAGCAACTCAATATCCCTCAACAGCGAACATGAGAGTTTCATCAGTGCAGATGACCTGCATATCAATTTACGGAACCTCTCTATCACCAACCAGAGTTTCAACATCGTCGACATTAAGCCGGCTAACATAGAGGAGCTGAGTGAGATGGTAACAGCCCCATAGCTCCACCCCCACCACTGCAATATATTCGCCTACAGCAGCAGTCGCGGAAACTCAAGCTGTGTGACATGCGACAATAGACCCTCTGCGACTCATACCCCAAATGTTCGTCGTATATTCTAAATTTTGAAGCAATGCACGCCTACTTAGACTTACTATTAAGTAGATATTTTTAAGGTTTGAAACGATAATAAATTCGCAAATTTGAAACCTATTCGCAAATTTCAATGCGACGTAAATTTTGATGCGACAAAATGTGTTCATTTTGAAAGTGTTCAGTTTGATCAACAACCAGCTATTAAGTTCAGCCAATGTAAGGATATTAACACAGACTATTATATTACAAATAGCACCTTAGCTTCAAGGTATCATAGATCTGTAGGGTAGAGGTAGAGAAGGAGATCCGCAACAAAATCGTTCGGAGGGTTCGGACCTGGGCAGGGTCGGATGTCTTAATGACTTTTTTCGTATACTAGTTAAAATGTGTCCGCTTTATAAATTGAGGCATATTAATTGGTATTTTTCTTTTTTTTAAAGTTGTCTGGTACTGCTAATGCGTTATAATTGGCTTGCGTCACCTAGCAATTAAGTAGACTCATAATTGGGGCGCGTCACTTAAGAAACTTTGTAGACCCAAAGTTTAATTATTTAGTTTTTCCCAGTAGCATTATTGGTCATATTTTTGCTTGTGTACCTCTGCGTTTAAAATCTGAAACATTCTTAATATTAACTGAAAAAAAAAACGATTAACTCATTTCAACTGCAAGGCTAGCGGGTACATGCCCACTTTTTGTCCACAATTTTAGCTAGTGGGTACCTTCCACTTTTTGTCCAAAGCTTTGCGTCAACGAATTTATTTCAAGACTAAAACGAATCAACTAAGAACAGCAACCACCATGCTAGGAAAAAAATTAGCAAACCGAATCGCAAAATTGTTTCAAAATTTCGCGAAGTTTTCCAAAGTTTCAGATATCGAATAGCTTGCTTAGAAAAACTTCAATTTTTCGGGAGCTGATTCAGTCTAAGAAGTAACTTGACTTATTTTAAAGTTTCTCAGTTCGAATAGATTGTAACGAAAAAAATTTCGGGAACCGATTCGCCATCTATGCTTTAAGTTGAAATATGTCAAAGTTTCAGAGCCGGAGTAATTTGTTTAGGAAAACATAAACTTTGTGCGAACTAATTCAGTCTATGAAATAACCTGAATTATTCCGAGCAAACTTTTATAGCTCGATTAGCTTGCTTAGAAAACAATTTTGGCGAACCGGCTCGCGGTCTATGAAATAATTTGAAAATATTTAAGGATTCGTAGTTTTGGTAGCTTGCTTAGAACAACTAAAACTTCTCACGGACCCATTCAGCTGTGAAACAACTTAAAATATTTATAACTTTCCTCGCTTGAATATCATGCCTTGGAGAAACTTGATTTTTTCGTAATGATTCGCTTCATGAAACAACTTGAAATAATTCAAATTTTTGTTAGCTTGATTAGCTTGCCCTTTTTTTGAGAACTGATTCCCTCTAAGTTGCATAGCTGGCTTAGAAAAACTTCAAAGTTTCGCGATTGAACTTCGATCTGCAAAATCACTTGAACAGCTCGCTTAGGAAAACTTAAACTTGTTCGCAACCGATTCGGTGTATGAAATAGTTAATTTAAACTGAATCAGATTGTTGCTGTGGAGAAAACTGTTACTAATCTTTATTGCTGATTTCAATTTTATACTATGATTTTCAGCTTCCGACCTTGAGATTTGGTTTGATCCGATTTTGATCATTCTGAATCAAAATGCTTTATGTACCGTCATGGCTCAAACGCAACACTAGTACAAATAACTTTAAATAAACCAATCGAAAAAATATAGTTTTTTTTCTCAACCTTTCATTCCTAGTCTTTAAAATCATTTCAAGTTCAAATTCCATAGAAGCAGGCTAACAAACCGAAAAAAAATTGAGTCTGATTGATATGTGAACGTAAACTGAAGAAACTCGAAGGATGCTTGTGTGGAGTTTGTGAGGCAATATTTTTGCTTTTATTGGTCCATGATAAAAAAACGACAAGCACGGAGTAGAGGAGTAACAAACTAAAAAATGAGAAATTATTAAATTAATAAATAAGAAGGGTTACAGAAATAAAGTTTAGACATATGATAAGCGATGCCGTCAAAATCATGAGCATGTGTCCTGCTGCAAGTATTACCACAACTCGATTCATACTCATACTCATCAAGATGGTTATTCTGGGAAAGGCAATTAAAAAGGTTTACCGTTGATTGCAATCAATTACTATGAGTTGCACTCAGCTGCATATTTCGACATTAACTTCTAATTGTGCAAATGTTTTTTTTTCCAACTCAACTCTAATTATTGTAAATCATAAAGCACAGTACTAAAATACAGTGTCTAAAACTAGAAATGTTAAGTGCGAATCACGTTTGAGACGGAATGAGAACTGAGTGCAAGCTGAAAAGTGTCTAAGCAAACTGAACAAAAACTTGTTTCAAGCAGCAAAAAAGTAACAGAAATTCTGTATGGTGATTGCACGACAATTGTTTTTCTGCTCAATGTTGTGACAATCACAAAATATTGCGAGTTAAAATAATAGTTAAGATGCAGTCAAAATAAGAAGCATACGCTTTTCAAATTTAAGTGTCCTGCTTAAGGTTGATATTACCCACCGCGATTCGATCCAGATTCGTCAAAACAATTACGTCAAACCAACTAGTAACTTGTAAAATATAGAAGCAGTAGGACTTGTTCTTGGATTGGGTGTCTTTTTTCGCAAATAATCGGATGCCACAAAAAGCCCTTTTTCTATCAAAAAATTATTTCACAAAAAAAAATAATTATAATGGATTATGATTTAGGTATTCTGCATGAAAACACCTAATAGCAGTCAGGAGCAAATAGCAGTTTCTTTTTGTTCGGTAACCAACTGAAAAGTACACAAACAAAACAAACTAAAATAAAATGAAGCGATGACGTTTGCTGAAGTAAAATGGATTATAATTCAAAAAAAAAATTGAGAAAAAGAAGCTTTCATAAAATATTTGATTATAATCGACAATAATGATTTTTATTTTTTCGAAAAATGGTTACATTATAATCTATTTTTAATCGATTATAATCAACTATTTTTGAAATTATGCTGGCATTAATTTCTCAATAATTGTTCCGGCTTTCGATACGAAAAAAATGGAATATTTTTGCTCCGTGTGTTTTTTTTTTCTTCAGACAAATTTGGACTTTTTAACTAGCCATTTTTGAAGGAACTTTTTTTATATCATTCAAAAATTATTGTTGTCTTGAGCTTAAATTTGAAAAAAAATTTCACCTGTGATCATTTTTCGTGAAGTTATGGGGGTTTATAGATTACCATTTTGGGACAATTAACGCGCGATATACTTCGCGCTATTACGCGTAAGCGGAGATTTAATCCGTATAACAAATCGTTGCAAATTGGTTGAAAGAAGTTTAATTGATTTGTTACAAGGAGCAAAATCTATTCTTTTGTACTTTATATGGCGTGTGGGGGATGATATTCATAAGAAATTTCAAATTTTAGAAAAAAAAATTTTCTTTTATTTTATTACATTTAGTTTTTTTAAATGTTATTACTCATCTACAAACCTTAAAAGGCAGTCGGAACATTCAGGGCTTCGTCCTGATACGAGTAGTCTTGTTACTTAATTTAAAACTTAATTTTTGACCTGCAAAGTATTTGACGAATTGCACGTTGTTCAAATTACTATTGGGAGTTACAAAATTCGACATGCCTGCTAATTGGCCAGTCTCTTCATTTTTTTTTGCAGATTTTTTGGGAATGAAGATGAATTAGCCTACGACTAATTCATCTGAGGTTTAATGAGAAACGATTATTGCGAAAGTTTAAAAAACTATGAAAGCATTCAAAGATATCTCAGATTTTGGATGTGTTTTGAACCACTTAAACAGTAATCAAGTACAAACAATCATATTATGCTTAGACAGGCTGGATAGCCTTTCATAGATCCTCTGGGAATCGCAGAAGTCACAATTATCATTATTTATTACAACGGATGATACGCTATATGATGTTCTTATCTCCTTTTAAAATTATTTATGCTCCTTTAACTCCTATCGAGCTTGTTAGAATCATTGAGATTCTAGATAAACTTCTGTCTACATCCAACGTTTTTATTATGCTACGGCTTTTGGTCCAGTTCTATTTTTACTCATCTATGCAAATTAAGCTGGGATATTGGATCTGAAACTCAAAGAGTTCAAAATTAGTAAATCAAAATAAATTTACTAAAGAGTTCATGAACAGCAAAAAATGTTTTATATAGAAAATTTGAGGCTGGAGAAAAAGGCGCTCAACTAAGCGAGTGTTTTCTCACATCATATAGGTCAATATAAAGTAAGCAGGATGAGAAGCTGATCCCATTGGTCGAGAATTGTGAGGGCTGTTCTGATTGGTGGATAGGGATTATAGTTAATTAGGGCGTGTTCATTTCTTGTCCTTGTCTTCTTCCGGCGTGTCGCCTCTCTTCTCGCCCTGCGCACTCTCGTTGTCCCCGTAGCTCCCATTCTCAGACTGTTCAACCTGAAAAACAGCACAGCGTTTTCCAGCTGGAACTAAATGTGGGCCAAATATTATCTATATTGAAACCTTTTTTATGCAGCTGTCTCTTCGAAATTGTAATCACGACTGAAAAAATATGATAACAGTGGCACTTTTTTTTGTTTGTTTTTTTCAGGTAGCTGAAAATTACGCGAAAACTGAACCACGAAGCAAAGATTGGTTTGCATTTTTTTTCTGCATTTTGCGTTATCTACTCAATATTTTTCAGTAACTCTGTAAAATTTATCTGGATGCCAATTTTAAAAGCAAAATGAAAGCTGGCGAAAAACTGGTTTTCATCTAATTGTATCAAAAAGGAATACCATTTAGCAGTCCAGTCCTCCATACAGTGCGTGCCCAGAAATTTTTCTAAAGGTGTGGTTTTTCGAAAAACAAAATTGAAAACTTTGTCGAACTATTTTTTTAAGTCGACCAAATACTATACATATGTTTTTTGCTTAAATGTTTCTGCGCCGAAGGCAATTTTTGAGAAAGAAAAACTGGCTAAAAATTGATGTTTTGAGCACTTTTTAAAAAGATAAAAAACAAAAATTTGCTTTTTTTGGTGCGCGCTCGCACCTCAAATTTAAATATATTGGCGCCAACCAAAAATGGATCTCGTAAAATTATACCAAAGAGGGACCCTTTGAAAAAGTTTGGCAACCAAGAATTGAGGAGGCGGTTTCGTCGCATAAACACAACCCCCCCCCCCCCCTCACCTCGGCACGCAACTGCGTCCATAGAAAACTGATTCAGCCCTTTCGCCTTGCATTTTTTCTATAACAATTAACATTTATTTGAAAAAGCTCAGAAAGTGACCTGTGAACACTTGATAATTAATTATATACAAAAATCAATCCAATTGGTTTAGTTTTTAGCCAAAAGTTGCAAAAATTAACGCCCAGACTTAAACTGGAATCGTTTGTCCAAAAACCTTACGAGACCTTACTGTGTATTCTGTGAAATGCAAGCGGATTCTGGAACAGACAACAAGTTGAAAATAAATTTGTTCCATAAATTGCAAAACGGCTTTTTTTAAAATCATTTTGCTGTTGCGCATTCCAGGAACGAATATAAGAATTTTTGTATTTCTCAAAGTGGTTCCAAAAGCAGCCGATTTTGCTGAATCCGAAACTGTAATGTAGGAAGTAGCGGATACAGATTAGTTTCTGGAATCAATAAACTAATCTGTATCCACTGCATTTTACATTACAGTTTCGCGAATTTTTTTTTCAATAGCAAAAATCACTTCCAATTTCCCGAGTTCATTTTAAACAGTAATCAAGTACAAACAATCATATTATGCTCAGACAGGCTGGATCGCCTTTCATAGATCCTCTGGGAATCACAGAAGTCGCAATTATCATTATTTATTACAACGGATGATACGCTGTATGATGTTCTTATCTCCTTTTAAAAATTTTTATGCTCCTTTAACTCCTATCGAGCTTGTTAGAATCATTGAGATTCTAGATAAACTTCTGTCTACATCCAACGTTTTTATTATACTACGGCTTTTGGTCCAGTTCTATTTTTACTCATCTATGCAAATTGCGCGAAAACTGAATCACGAAGCAAAGATTGGTTTGCATTTTTTTCTGCATTTTGCGTTATCTACTCAATATTTTTCAGTAACTCTGTAAAATTTATCTGGATGCCAATTTTAAAAGCGAAATGAAAGCTGGCGAAAAACTGGTTTTCATCTAATTGTATCAAAAATGAATACCATTTAGCAGTCCAGTCCTCCATACAGTGCTTGCCCAGAAATTTTTCTAAAGGTGTGGTTTTTCGAAAAACAAAATTGAAAAGTTTGTCGAACTATTTTTTTAAGTCGACCAAATACTATACATATATTTTCTGCTTAAATGTTTCTGCGCCGAAGGCAATTTTTGAGAAAAAAAAACTGGCTAAAAATTGATGTTCGCACCTCAAATTTAAATACATTGGCGCCAGCCAAAAAAATGGATCTCGTAAAATTATACCAAAGAGGGACCCTTTGAAAAAGTTTGGCAACCAAGAATTGAGGAAGCGGTTTGGTCGCATAAACACACCCCCCCTCACCTCGGCACGCAACTGCGTCCATAGAAAACTGATTCAGCCCTTTCGCCTTGCATTTTTTCTATAACAATTAACATTTATTTGAAAAAGCTCAGAAAGTGACCTGCAAACACTTGATAGTTAATTATATACGAAAATCAATCCAATTGGTTTAGTTTTTAGCCAAAAGTTGCAAAAATTAACGCCCAAACTTAAACTGGAATCGTTTGCTCAAAAACCTTACGAGACCTTTCTGTGTATTCTGTGAAATGCAAGCGGATTCTGGAACAGACAACAAGTTGAAAATAAATTTGTTCCATAAATTGCAAAACGGCTATTTTTAAAATCATTTTGCTGTTGCGCATTCCAGGAACGAATATGTGAATTTTTGTATTGCTCAAAGTGGTTCCAAAAGCAGCTGATTTTGCTGAATCTCAAACTGTAATTTAGGATGTAGCGGATACAGATTAGTTTCTGGAATCAATAAACTAATCTGTATCCACTACATTCTACATTACAGTTTAGCGAAATTTGTTTTCAATAGCAAAAATCACTTCCAATTTCCCGAGTTCACTTTCATTTTTGCATTAGACGTTACATTACTGCGGAATCGGCTTTCATTTGCGGAATTTGAACCAGTTTGCTATGTTCACTCGTGGTAGAATTCGCGACACGTCCAATGTACCGACAAATTTTATGTTACAAAGTATGTGCGATCGTAGTCCACGAATATTTCGAAAGTGGAATCCACGTGATTTTTGGAACATGTTCGAAATTTCTCTGGATTCCATTGACCTTCAGACAACAAACGGTGCGATTATCCAGATCACAGTTTGGCCTCGTAATGAACTCAAGTTTATGTTTCGCAAACTAATCCTGTTTTGATTTCCTCTTTTATCAGAGCAAAAGTAACCAACATGAAACTCATTAATTTCGATGACAAAAAACGGTGTGCTATTTTGGTGTACCAGCGCGAGTGTTCAAAAATAGTCATAGATAAACAGACTTCAATATGCAGTTTTGACAATTTACAAATCATTCAAAAATTCTGGAACACGTGGCTATACAAGTTTTGTCTGAATTGTTGAAAACTTTGGTCCCAGGACTTCTTTCAACGTTTTAATCTTTTGTTTTTATAGGGATTTAACCAAACTCATTGGCATTCAAAAACACTTCGATTTCATTCATTTTGAAATCTTGGGGTGTTAGCGGCTATTTTTTTTACTACAAAAACACCTCACCAGTGCGAATTGTTATTTTTTTTGGCAATTATTCGACCCTAACACAATATTGCCTGCATAACATGAAGTTGAGACCCAGATAGATCTTTTTAATAGTCATCATCAACCGTGTGTAATTAAGTTTCAGATTATATCTTAAATACTTGTGAGAAAAAAAAAGACTAAAAATGATGAAAAAAAAATCATTTTCTTGGTTGAGAACTAAATGTTACATTGACTTTATCCCGTGACTTTAGATATCAAATTATAAGTCCAATCGATTTAGCGAAAACTTCTGCGAGTTTTCTGTGTTTATCATACAATTGCTAATTGTTATTGTGCGAAACAAAAGAGCCATTTTTTTGTTAACCGAATCTTTTCCGTTACTCGGCGCAGAAATTAGGTTTATGCTCTGATACTACCCGAATATGATTGGCTGAAGCAAAACCGAAAGAAAAAAATAGTTTTAAAATTTTTGGTTTATGGCCGTATTGTAGTAGAGAACAATTTAAATTCATTTTTTAGTGCTTTGGGAGAGCTCGGAAAATCAATAGAAAAAGTCGACAAAACTTTCGAAAGTCTTTGAAAATCCTCCACCCCTCGAGAAAATCCTAGATCCGCCCCTGCTTATATCGGCTAGGAGGAGCTCGAAAAGTTTAATTGGTCTGCCTAAAAAAGGTTAATAAGTTTCCATTTTTCCCAGAAAACCGTCTTCCCTTCAAACAATTACTACGCGCACTAAAACTGAAAGGTCACATATATGCAACAGCATTAGACCAATTACCTCTTCTTTCATCTTGCGTTCTTTATCCTCGAAGACAGCCTTCTCCTTGTCCAGAATCTCCCTAAACTCCTGCTCTGCCTTTCCAATCAGATCCTCCTCCTCTTCTCCTCCCCCCTCGCCTTCCTCTCCTTCTCCCCCACCACTCTTCATCTGCTTCTCCTTCAACTTCATCTCCCTAAATGAAGTCAAAGGTCAGAGGTCAAATATATCTCTGCAAGTGATAATCTCGATATTCGTTTTTTGTGTTAGTTTCCACTGTATCTGGTAAATGAGATCAAACATTGAAAAATTGATTTGTTTGTTAGTTGCCGAAGAAACAAATATTTGGCTGATAAAACTTTGATTGTAGAGTTTAGGGTTCTTAACACTTAATAATTTTACTTAATTTAATCATCTTAATCTGTTCTAACCTGTGTCTGGCCTCGAGTATCTTCTCTCGCCTAGTCTCCCGCTCAAACATGGCAGTGACGAGTGCCTTCTCGTTCCTCTGCAGAGTGTAGAGGGAGTTGCTCAGCTCCAGTAGTGTCACTGTCCCGTCCTTCGATCCCACTCCGATGTGGCTGCCATTCTCCTGCATCCGCAGACAGTGCAGCGGCCCATCCGTCACCTATCACACATAATACTTACACAATTAAATACACGAACTAACGAGCAGTTTAAAAAATATAATCACTAGGTAAAGGGTTGTTGTGCTAAAACTAAAACTACCACATATTCGCTAGACAAAAATTTCAATAAAAAGATCAAAATTGCTATTACTTTGATTTGTATATGAATAATTTTTTTCTTCATATAGTTTTTGAAGAAAATTTCAACGGCGATTCTCCAAAATTGTTTTCAAATAAAAATCTTCAACTATTTTTTTTAAGATTTCACTTTTTCAAATAATTTAAGTTGACGATTTTGCATCAAAATTTTTTTTTTTAATTTTGGATTTGTTTTAAATTTTCATTGTCGGGACACTTATTAGCAGTTATAACAGGATAGAGAGGACTGAGTACTTCACATAAAACGCCAATCAAACTGAATAATGGTAAATTTCTAACATGGCCCGTAAGGGTATGTTTTTAGAGTTTGAATTGTTTTTTTTTGTTCACGTACCTGGACAGAGAGGACTGGGTCGTTCTGCTTGAACAGGAGATCCCACACATCCAACTTGCCATTCATCTTGGTGGTGAAGAAGACAGAGGGTCTCTGGGTGCTCCAGCAGGCATCTGTCAAGTAGTGCATGTCATAGTTGGTCCACATGATAGAACTGTCTTTGATGTCCTCTGACCAGATCTGAAACAGCAGAGAAATACTATCATTTAGTTTCAGAAAGTTTCAGAGAATTTATCTCATGACTCAGAATCTCAACAACTCCTCCCTCCCCACAAGCACGCACACGCACAAACAAAACACACGCCCCCCCCCCCCTACACGGATTCGACCACCTGCCGACCCTTTGTACTATTTTGAGACATCCATTTTTGGAGACGGACCCTGAAATTTTTCTAAAGGCGACTTTGGCGCCAATATATACTCTTTTTGAGGTGGGAGCGCGCGCCAAAAAAAACGCGATTTTTTGGTCAAATTTTTCCAAAAACTGCCTGAAAACCCCTTTTTCGGCCTGTTTTTTTTAAATTTTGCCTGCGGCGCAGAAAGTTTGGCCAAAGCAGGTACTTTTTACTGCTTTGGGGAGCTCAAAAAATAAATTTGGTCGCCCTAAAAAAAAGGTCGACAAAATTTTCGAATTTTTTTGGAAAATCCGCCCCCCAACCCCTCGACAAAATCCTAGATCCGCTCCTGCACACAAAGACACGCGCTTGAAAACATAGAATAGGAATCCATGACAACCCAAAAGGTGAATGCGCTCTCAGAAAATTGCAATTTTTAACCGAGACTTCCCATCAAAATGCCCGAAAGCGCCTTTTTAAAGCATTTGAAAAGTTAATGGGTCCAGCTCACAAAAAAGCTGACAACGTTTTTTTTTAATTTTGAAAATCCACCCCTCTTAAAAATATAACTCCACCTCTGTTTTCTTATTGTAGTTTTTTTACACAGGAGCACAGATCTTTTTGAATCTTGAACTACCGACCTGTCCACTGATACTTATACTTTTTGATGGTTTTAAATTTGTCCTTATACACCTACCCTGGCGGTCCAGTCGGCCACAGTGAGGAAGTTCTTGGGGAAGAAGGGGTTCCTCTGGAGTGCATAGATGGGACCATGATGGCCACTGTACACGGCCACGATCTTCTCCGCCGGCGTCTTCGCCTTCCGATTGCAGCTGATGATCGTCCCTTGCTCAGTTCCAACCATGAACTTAGTCGGCTACACAAAACACACAAGTTGAAATAATTCGAGGGGCAGTGAGAGATTCTATTGGCAGACAAACCGAATGGAATAGATTTTCCAAAAAAGTTAAAATTATTTAATCCTAGAGCGGATAAAACCGCTGCTTGATGGTGACGGTTACAGCACAGTTTTATGATTATTGTAACAACCAGCAATCTCTCCTTTTCCTTTTTACTTTTTTGCAAACAAATTTTTACACTTAACGGTTACGTTTGCAAAAGTTAGCGTTTGTTTTCTTTTCCAAACTAACTTGATTTAACTTATGCGATCGACCAAATCGCAGCTAGTTAGAACAAGGGGTCTTTCTGAATGTTGCTAAGACTTTCCTATTCTTATTCAACAGACAAAGTTTCTTTCACTCGTAAATAGGTATATTATTTCAAATATAGAGGACACACATCAATTTTATATCAAGAGACATTGGGGTATGGATTTATAGTTATCGAGATATAGATTTGAGATTTTGGTTATTAGGATGGTTGGGGGTATCAGTATGAGAGTGGTAGTGAGATTTTGAGAAAGTGATGAAGTGATGTTTGGTATATTTTCGCTTGGCTTATATACCATAGGTTTTGATATTTTCAGCATTCCATCTGTTGGTTAAACCAATCAGAAAGAAACAACACATGCTGTAATGTTTGCTTTTGGTGATATTTTATCAACCGAGCAAACACATAATTTCAAGTCAGAACATATGGTAAAAGTTTTAATAATTGTGTTTCTGATTTCAATTCAGAACATCCAACCATCTTATAGGGTGATTGTTAAACGGTGATACCCGTTGACAAAAAATTTAAAAGCATAATAAAATTTACAAAACATCAAAAAGGTTTTTTAATAAAGTTTGCGTAAAGTTTTTATTCTGATTTTGGTAGTTTGTTCGTAAAGTGGCGGCTTGTAGTGTAGTCGGTTGATGGATGGCTGCTTGTAGTCGGTTGAAGAATGGCTGCTTGTAGTCGGTTGAGAAATGGCTGCTTGTAATCGGTTGAAGAATGGTTGTTTGTAGTGTATGTGCATGTTGAGTAGAGCAGTGGCGGCGGCCAAATCACAGCTGGATACTTTTGAGAAATATAACATCAAATACAATTTTTCAAATTTGGTTTAGCGAATATACTTATCAGCAATACTGGACTATAATTGTAGAAGCATACATACTTTGTAAAGTGGCGGCGGCCAAATCACAGTTGGAGTTAAAAAATAAAAAGAACGGAGGTTAATAGATAGTCTTGAAACTAATAGTTTCCTTCCACCTGGGTTTTTAGGCTCAGATATTTATTGCTGAGGTCCTTATTTTTTTCCCGGAGCACTGTTATGGTTTTCTGCATTTGATTGATGCGATTTAAGTCGTTTATGTAATTCTTTTGAACTTGATCCGTGTGGGAGTCAAGGATCGGAGTCTGCATTTGGGCAGTTATAAAGGCTGCAGGAACACAAATATGTTCATGGGGGAGTTGTGCATTAACCAGACGGTATGCACCGTTACCGTTTTGGTAAGGGTGATAGGTGTCTATTTTAAATCGGTTAATAAAGGGAGAGAGCGCATAATTTAGACTGGTGTCAAAATTTGGTGGTTTCCTAGGGCTGAGGTTTTGTTCCTTTTTGACTTGAATCGCGATTTTTGATTCAAGTTCTAGAGAGTTTGCAGATTGGTGAACTATTACAGTTTCAGATTCTAGGTTTTGCCTAGTTGAAGAAGAGGGGAGAATCTTGAAAGGTCGGACAATTGCTTTTCTCTTTTGAATGCAATTAGAATTTTTCACTTTTGGAATTTTAAAATTGGTATTCAATTTTGGTTGATTAATCGGGTTGATTTTTTTGGATGGCATTTCCATAGGGTCATTTAGAGACAGAAGGTTTTCGAAGTCGGGCAAGTCTTCTTCAAGTAGAGTGTGAAGAAGATCAGTGGGCATATCCTAAAACATAGAATAAATTAGACCGGTACAGCGGGTCGATTATTGTAATCGACTAGTTGGAGTCTAGGATAAATTTTATCCTGATTTTCATTTTCAGAATCCTCTTGTTGAGGTGCCTGAGGCCTATGATCAAGCTCAATATTTTGATCGTTCTCATTTTGAGCGAATATTAAAGTCACTATAGAAGTGAAAAGTATATTGTAAGAGGCGGCTAACATAATTTTTCCGAAATGAAGAGTTCGGCCGGTTAGTTTGTGTATGTGTAATACTTTTATTACAAATACAAGAGCGTCGAGTATAAACTTGACGAAAAGGAAAGAGGCGAATATTATTCCGCATCTTTCTAAATAGTACTGTATTGTACCAAAAACACGAGTGTACTCGTTCTTCCAAAAATCAGGCGAGATAAGATAATCTAAGTATATGTTTTGCGTAGATTCGTATTGACTACTCGAGTCCGGATAGAAGTGTTTTCTTGCATTAAGAAAAGTTTGGGATACTTTTTGTAAAATACCCTTCATTTCAGAGTGATGAGTAATCATGCTCCAAAATTTTTGCATTTGTGCATAAGTGTAAATAGAAGCATCATGACTAGATGCAAGAGAGTGTTTTACTTGCCGTTTAATTTCTTTCGGCTTAAACAGATCTGGACCTTTTACTCTAGTAATAGAGGGTGTGAGTTCGATCCAAGAATTATCGTTATCAACATCTAAATGATAAAGATTCAAATGCTTATCGGAGCAGTCTTGTTGATCTGCCGATTTAAAAGTTTGTCGAGTGATCGGGTCGACGAAATGAATTTTTTCGCGATACATAATTGGTATCCGATTATAGCATGCATCCATTAATTGTAATGGAGAATAAAATTTTGGGCAGTGATAGAGCCAGGCAACATTGCCATTGGTCTCTAAAAACTTAGACCTATTTCGGGTCAAAATGTAGCCGGCTAAACGCGGGCTTTCGATAGAGAGCATTAAAGTATTGAGAATCATGGAGCGTTCTAACTCACATTGATTCGTTAAAAGTGCCAATTCGGCAGTTCGAAGCATGTAAAAGCTTCGAAAAAGAATATAATCTAGTTTTGTTCCTAGATGAGCTTCGTAGTCTATTTGTCCCGGTGCAAAGGGATAATTTTCATCTTTTGCGTATTTTACGTAAGTCAAATTTGGCTCCGAATGAATAATTCCTGTATTAGCACTCGGGTTTATTTGTAAACCAGTATCCATATTAAAACCGTTTTGGTATGCTATGAACAATGATTCGTATTGGGTCGGGTAGACTATTTTTGGGTGTCCACATAAAGATTGTGGTTTATTTAGTATTTTTAGCATAAATTGTTGAGTGTCTCTACCTCGAGTATGGTGGTTGGATATTTTAGTAAAAGAGTCTTTTACAATATAATAATTTTCTTCATTTCGAATCATTTTTGCTTCGAATTTATTGAGAACCGAAAAAATGCAGTTTTCGGGCTCGTTCCAAGTATATGCAAAAGGGTCAAGTGATGTTGTTTCACATCCGTTTTCATATACAGGACAAGGTAATGGAATGTTTTGCCAGTTATTAACTGTTCCATCTTTTAGATTGACAGTTAAGGAAATATTTTGCATGTATGATTCGAAAGTATCCAAATGGATCCTAGAACGATCACTGCATTCGTTGTGGTATTCGCCATCAACTTTGCCTCTATTTGTATTTGTGACGATTTTTTCGTCGAAGCGAAAAGGAATGTTTTTTGAGTATCCTAAGTTAACATATCCCCGTTCGGCGGCGTGTTTACAAGTATCAGGGGAAATGTGTATATCAGTTGTGATTATATTTTGGCGAGCGTCTATTCCGCTTGAATCGAAAGAATCACAAAACCATCGGATAGATTGGTGTTTTATACGACACATTGTCGCGTTAATTTTTGTACTATAATGCCGTTGGTAAAGAGTAACCTCGGCTGTTGTAGTTTCGATATTTTCAGGTTGTGTTTTGCAGGGAGCTACTTTATTAAGTGAGAACATTTTATTCGATGTCATTAGTTGACAATCAAAATGCGCAATTTTCAGATCTTTTGCTGTATTAGCGTAGAGATTGTCCTCTGGGTTAAAAGCGCAGATTTGTTGGGGAAATATTAAAAGAGTGTATATAGCTAACCAAAAAATTTTTAGTTTTAGACGGCGGCGGAAAATAGAAATTATACTTACTTTCAGCAATTCATCGATTATTTGGTCCGTTGATTGATCAAGGTCCATTATTTCACCTTCTTCGAGATCGGTGATTTTAGACATTATTTTTGAATTTTATTGATTTTTGCAATTGCTGAGAAGTATCAGAGGAAGGTTTTGGAGGTTGTGAAGTTTTTGAAAGAATGATTCTGGGCTTTTTTTTGCTGGTTTATATAGATCAGATTCTGATAAAATTTGTTTGTTTAAGACAAGTTTTAGCAAAGCCGGCTGTTTAGTTATAATTGACATACTATACTGTGCCGTATTTGTTTTACTGGCACGTGTCTACGGCCGTTGGGAGGGGTTTAGTTTGCAATTTAAGACCATGCTTGAACCGATGCTTGAATCGATGTTCACCATCAGTGAATTTTTTTAGGAAAAGATTTTGTAGTTCAGCCCAAGTAGTAGCATTAGTTACTTCATCAGTATACCATTCAAGAGCTGTTTTGGTTAATAAAGATCCAAACAAACTTTTTTGTCTGTGATCATAGTTAGGCTGAGCGCCAGCGTCTCTGGGTCGTTGCCCTAGTGAGAATACAATTTTATTCTCAACTGAAGTCCAAAAGGCTTTTGCGTTTAGGTCTGAATCATTTCCTGAGAATGATACAAAAGACAAGTTAGGATGGATGATTGGGTGATTGGCCATCTTACTTTTTTCAAGTTAAGATATCCAATTTAAAGTTTTGAAATTTTGAAATTTGATAATTTCAACTTTAGAAAGTTTAAAATTTTGATAATTTCAACTTTTGAATTTTTGATAATTTCAACTTTTTGAAATTTTCAATTTTTGAAAGTTTGATAATCTCAGATTTTTAAAATTTTCAACCTTTTGAAATTTTGATAATTTCAATTTTTGAAATTTTCAACTTTTTGAAATTTTGATAATCTCAGTTTTTTGAGATTTTGATAATTTCAACTTTTGAAATTTTCAACTTTTTGAAATTTTGATAATTTCAATTTTTGAACTTTTCAACTTCTTGAAATTTTGATAATTTAAATTTTTTGAATTTTTGATAATTTCCACTTTTGAAATTTTCAACTTTTTGAATTTTTGATAATCTCAGTTTTTTGAGATTTTGAAAATTGAGTGAATTTTTGAAACTTGTGTGCCTCACTGGTCGCACCAATTATTCCAAACTAACTTGATTTAACTTATGCGATCGACCAAATCGCAGCTAGTTAGAACAAGGGGACTTTCTGAATGTTGCTAAGACTTTCCTATTCTTATTCAACAGACAAAGTTTCTTTCACTCGTAAATAGGTATATTATTTCAAATATAGAGGACACACATCAATTTTATATCAAGAGACATTGGGGTATGGATTTATAGTTATCGAGATATAGATTTGAGATTTTGGTTATTAGGATGGTTGGGGGTATCAGTATGAGAGTGTTAGTGAGATTTTGAGAAAGTGATGAAGTGATGTTTGGTATATTTTCGCTTGGCTTATATACCATAGATTTTGATATTTTCAGCATTCCATCTGTTGGTTAAACCAATCAGAAAGAAACAACACATGCTGTAATGTTTGCTTTTGGTGATATTTTATCAATCGAGCAAACACATAATTTCAAGTCAGAACATATGGTAAAAGTTTTAATAATTGTGTTTCTGATTTCAATTCAGAACATCCAACCATCTTATAGGGTGATTGTTAAACGGTGATTCTTGAAAAGATAAATTCACAAAATGAACTGGTAAAAATATCATAATATGAACTGGACTCGAAAATTGATTTAAAAAAGTTTGTAATGGGTTGGAGCAGAGCAGTTGAGTATTTTTCCGCGTGGTAATTTTAAATTTCAAGCTTCAAAGTCTTTTTTGTTTCCACTAAATTTAATAGAAAACTGAAGAATTGCTTCAAAGTTTACTCTGTTGCTACAAAAGTTATTAGAAAACAGGAATTGCAAGGAATGGAGACTTACGATTGTTGATTCGTACTCCAAGACTGAAGCACCCTGAGCCTTGGCGATGATTCCTTGTTTAGAAAGATCCAAGACCAGCTGTTCCGTTGGTTCGCCCAGTTTCCTGGTATCCCACCAGAGGACCTGTCCATCGGTGGACGCCGAGAAACACTCCGTTCCCGTCTTCGAACTGAGCCAGATAACCTTATAAGGCGGGTCTCTGTGACTCACTTCAATGGGGGAAGACTCGCAAGGATGCTGGTGTTTTCTGGTATCCCAAAAAGCGATCTGCCCATTGTAGCACCCCCCGATTAGAGTGTGGGGATCTTTGGGGTTGTACTCGAGGCAGACGATGGGGGAGACGGGTTTGAGAGTGAAATCGGGTCGGTTGGGGTTCTCGACATCCCAGATGTAGGAGTTGTCGGAGATGCCTGGCTGGTTGCGTTGGAACTCGAGGTTGCAGTAGGCCACCGCTAGCTTCCGGGCTCCATCCGGGTACCAGGACAAGTTGGAGGCAGTTCGTTTGATTTCATTCGGATCACTAAATGCATATAAATTGCAATTTTTTTCTAGTTTCCCATCCCCCTGCATTTTTCGTTTCTAAAAATGGTTCAAATCTGCTTCTTCTTTCTGATATGTTTCATTATTCGAAAAAAGAGGAAAATTTCTTGTTCAGGAAAATTTTCCAGAGCAAAAGAGACATGAAGTTAAGTTGGAGCTGTACTTTTAGATGAAATACTTTTTGAAATTAAGCAAAAAAAGTCACCCTTTATCAGATTAATTATTAGCACCTCAAACCATTAACCGTTCAAATATACTTATGGGTGTTGGTTGAAAAGAAAAACTTCAAAACTAGTTAAGCTTACCAGAAAACGTTGATCATCTTGGCTCCTGGCGGCTCTTCGGATGTGTCGAAGTCGAATTCTTGGAAGTACTTCTCATAAATGTCGATTCCGTTGTTCTGCTTTATGAAATGCTCCATACCCTTAAAAACAATCAAACATGTATAATTTTCTTTAAAATAACTTCACTTTTAGAATAGAACAGTACCGAAATATTCAAAAGTGTCTCTCTTAACCGCATTCAGTTCTACTATAGTTGTTTTATTTTTCTCGTGAACTCAGAATCTATTTGTACGGGATCTATTCTTCCAATGCTTGATGATTCAGAAACCAGTCACAAATGCATAAATAATGTTATAAATTATAAAATAATTGCGTGTTCTTTTCAATTTGTCTGCAAAATTTCAATTTTCATTTTGAATTTTAAATTAGGGTTGTCAAGTTTCACTGAATTTTTTTTTTCAGATTGGAGAGGTGTCCGTTTGGAAAAGAGGTTATTCGTGGGTTGAGGATTGTGATTTGTGTTGCAATACATACTGTGCTTAGTCCAGTGATGGTTTGTACGTAGCTTTCTTCTTTCTCCACCTTCTTGCGGAACCTCTGCACTTGTTCGATCTCGTGAGGGTTCACATCTTTCGGCCAGCCGCCCTCTGTGTGGTTGATGCTTCTGTTCTCAGTCTCGTATCTGATTGTGTTTGCCTGAATCACAAAGCCGAATCAACTACTAGCAGAATGTTATTGAAAACCTGTTTAAAAATTTGACCAAGAATATCTTTTTGCAATCAATGCTTTGACAATAGTTTCAACTTATAGAAAATTTTCAATTGGAAAAAGTTTTCAGCTTGCGAGTTTAGCCATCCAAAAATCATTGCACATTTGAATGCAATAGAACAATATTTAAATCTAAAATTTTTAAAAAAATCTTAATTCAATTAAACTTTATTTTACAAATATTGATGGGTTTCATGTTTGACAAAAAATTGTGAAACGACAATCGTAGAAGGAAAGGCGACAATAGATTATAAATGACTCATCTTAAAATATCTCTACCCTATCCTCAACATCCACTGTCATAATTAGATTTTATACCTGAACGGTTCATTTTACCAGGTTTTGTAAAACACCAAATACTATCGTTAACATGGTCCGATTGTTTTGAAACACCATTACAGAGTTTTCAAAGCAATCAGGCCATGCGTGTTAACAAAAACTTCATTTGGTAGAAATCACAGGCGGTGGCGTGAGGAAACGGCAAAAACAACAGGAAACGGTTTTGTTACTTGGGAGTTTCGGACGAAACAAAACAAAACAAAAAATGAAAAACTAAAAACGATTTATTTTATTTTTGTCTTCAAAAATCTGGTAGCTATGACAGAGTAATGACGAATATTTGGACGAGCAAAACAAAACTTGAAATGATTTAATTTGAAATTTTGGCTGAGCGATGACACTGACCTCGTGTTCTGACATCTCCTTGGACACCTGGACAGGCATGTCCACTGGGTTCCGCTCCACATACTGGTTCCGCAGAGACGCATCCGGCTGGATATTGGTCAACAACTCTGCCCCCCTGTCCACGAAGTTGCACTGGCGTCCGAACTCCAGTCGCTTCTTAGTATACACGTATTGAACTTCCATTCTTGCTCAGATATTACAACAAAAACGGGAGATGAAATCAAAAGATAAAATCGAGAAGAAATTTACAAAAACGAGGTTTTCGAGAACCGTAGTTGACAAAAAAATTGCAGACGAAAAACACCAAATCAATGTAAAAATTACCAATTTTTTTGAAGGTAAAATTTACAGGTGAACGTATTTTGTACGTGCAGAGATTTCAAGTGAGATGTACACACGTTACTTTTTGCTGATCCTCTAACAACGTTGAAATTGACACGTGCGTTTTAGCATGGGACTGGTGTTATACATTATGAATGCACCGTTCATTATATTTTTGTTTTTGTCTCAACAAAAACGCAAAACGCCATTGAACGTATTGGATTGATTAAAATAAATAAAGAAAACGCGACGTGGTACTTTGAAAGAAGATATGAAAACTTAGGTTCTATCTGCCAAAAAATCAAAAATTTACTCTCGAATTAAACAAAACTTCATACAAATTTTGACTGTTTTTGAAGGCGACGTACGCTACTTCAACGTACTCAAAGCTCAGAGATTGTAAATTTAAACGTTCCATGCTTTTGCAAAAAAAAAATTAACTCAAAAACTATTTGGCCATTTTCTCAAAAAAGCAAATGACAACCTCTTAAAAATGGAAGGAACAATGGCCCAATGGTCCTAACTTTTTTTTAACTCAAAATAGTTAGGTATCGAATTTGGTATAGAAAAAAATTTTCAGTCGTGATTCAGATTGTAAAATACAGTTAGAAAAAAGTTTCAATCTCGAAAAAAAAAACAGGGGAAATTTGCAGCTTTTCAGACCCATTTTAATGAAGAAAGAGAAAAAGAAAACTGTCTATTTCTTCTATTTGAGCATTGTCGTAGCTTTAACCAGCTCATCTACTTAAGCTTATAGTTAACAAACTCCTACTACCTCAAATCATTTAAAAATTTAGATAACATGAAAAAATGATAATTGATAAAAAAATTGAAAGTTTTCCTTTTCTGATTTTTAAATTGAATCACTTACAATACTATGCTCAAACAGCTAAGATTTGCCACGTAAAATGTTACGGCTTTGTTTTTTCTACTTCCGGCTAGCCTTCTCATTGATTAAATTTTAAATGTAGTTTTATGTTGTAACTTGTGATTTTAAAGTATTGTGCATAGGAATCAACTATTTTGATTTGGGTGATAATTTCGCCAGTCAATTTTGTTATAATCGCAAAGCTTGACTATTTTGTTGATAATGATAATTTTCTCAATGTTTGGTGAAACAGACACCAGTAGACATAAAAAACCCTGTTTTGACACAGTTCTCAATGAAACGTTTTCAATTTAAGCAAAGATAGCCGGTTGCTCTGCAAATAGCACAAAATGTTCCGAACATTTTCAAATAAATTTTTTTAGTTTTGTAGTTTCCTTCATATTAGTGTCAATTTTAGTGCGTGGTGTGATTTAAAAACTATACAAACGCGTATTCGCCTAGTGAATTAGACATAATCGACAATATTTGTCTTTAAAATGACACAAAAACAGGAAAAAAAAACTTAAAAATTTTTAGCGTATTTTTTAACGTATTTATTTTTTAACATATTAATTTATTAAACTTTTTCTAGAAAAATATTTATTGCCAAAAAGCACTAAATGGAACATCTGGTTGGTGTGATAAAAGAATCTGATTTAAAAACTAGAAATTAGGCAAGTTCGACAGTCATAGTAAAAAAAGCAAATCGAACAACCGCTTTGGAAACTAAAATGTTTAGAAAAACAAAACATAAAACATTCGAAAAATTTCGTCTAATTGTAAGGTTTTTTCAAAAAGGTGTTTTTTCTTGGAATAAGTTTTTCAAACAGGTTTTTTTTAAAACAAGTTTTTTCCTTGGAACAAGTTTTTCTTGACGCTTTTACATTACAATTCACAACAGAAAGGGCTTTAAAATGATAAATCACACAACCGAGCCCAATGATTATGTGTCGCACCAGACTTTGCAGGAATATTAAAAAAAAATGAAAAAAAAAAACTAAAACGCCCGAATACAAAACTCTTCCCCATTTTCAATAGTCGGAACAAAAAAAATCGCTCAAAAACCATTATTTTGAAACACGTTACACTAAATGTGCAACTTTGATGGAAAAAGTGGACTGACAGAAAAACAAAACTGGCTTGCTCGTTTAACCAGCAATATCAATTAATAAGTTTTCCTAATTGACATCCTAGGCAACTTCCAGACTACTATATCTTACGTTTCTTTATTTACTTACATCGAATTATTTTTGATTTTTTCTATGCCGTTTGGGCTTTAATATGATATATCACTCAACATTTCTACTAATTTTTTGTGGTGGTACTTGATTTTGTGAAAAACAAAAAAAATGAAACACACCAGAATCTAAAGTTCCTCCATATTTTTAATGGAGAAATTTTGAATGATCTCACAATTGATTTTATTTGATAAAAAAATGTAGTATAAGCAATATATATTTCCTTTCTTTGCGATAAAATTCCAATTTTGGATCAAGTTAAGTTTTTTTACAGTTTATTCAGCATAGTAGCAAGGCGCTCTATTTCAGAACGTCAGATGCAGTGTTCCAGTGTTAGTAGTATAGATATACGACACTGGGATCGGGGGGGGGGGGGGTGATCCCTACAGGGATCCTTGAGTATAGATTATATCTACTGATCCCTATGTAAAAATTTATACCTAATGATCCCAATGTAAAATATTTATACCTAATGATCCCTATGTATAATTTTCATAGCTAATGATCCCGATGTAAAAAAATTTCCAAAAAAATTTTTCACACAAAAATTTCAAAAAAAATTTTTTTTTCAATTTTTTTTTCAAGTTTTTTTTCAAAATTTTTTTTCATATATTTTTTTCAATTTTCTTTTCAATCTATGTATAACTGATGATCCCTATAGATATATTGTTCCCTAAGTAAAACCAATGATCCCTATGTATAATTTTTCATAGCTAATGATCCCTATGTAAAAATTTATACCTAATGATCCCTATGTAAAATAATTATACCTAATGATCCCTATGTAGAAAATTTATACATATGATCCCTATGTATAATTTTTATAGCTAATGATCCCTATGAAAAATTTTATACCTAATGATCCCTATGTAAAATATTTATACCTAATGATCCTTATGTATAATTTTTATACCTAACGATCCCTATGAATAATTTTTATAGCTAATGATCCCTATGTAAAATATTTATACCTAATGATCCCTATGTAAAATATTTATACCTAATGATCCCCATGTAAAATATTTTTACCTAACGATCTCTATGAATAATGTTTATAGCTAATGATCCCTATGTATGTAACAATTTATACCTAATGATCCCTATAAAAAATATTTATACCTAATGATCCTAATTTCAATCTATGTATAACCGATGATCCCTATACATATATTGTTCCCTAAGTAAAACCAATGATCCCTATGTATAATTTTTATAGCTAATGATCCCTATGAAAAATTTTATACCTAATGAACCCTATGTAAAATATTTATACCTAATGATCCCTATGTATAATTTTTATTGCTAATGATCCCTATGAAAAATTTTATACCTAATAATCCCTATGTAAAATATTTATACCTAATAATCCCTATGTATAATTTTTATAGCTAATGATCCCTATGTAAAAGTTTATACCTAATGATCCCTATGTAAAATATTTATACCTAATGATCCCTATGTAAAATATTTATACCTAATGATCCCCATGTAAAATATTTATACCTAACGATCCCAATGAATAATTTTTAAAGCTAATGATCCCTATGTAAAAATTTATACCTAATGATCCCTATGTAAATTATTTTTACCTAATGATCCTTATGTAAAATATTTATACCTAATGATCCCCATGAAAAAAAGTTTTTACATATGATCCCTATGTATAATTTTTATACCTAATGTTCCCTATGTAAAATATTTATACCTAATGATCCCCATGTAAATATTTATACCTAATGATCCCTATGTAAAAAATTTCTACCTAATGATCCCTTCGTATAATTTTTATAGCTAATGATCCCTATGTAAATATTTATACCTAATGATCCTTATGTAAAATATTTATACCTTATGACCCCTATGTAAAACATTTATACCTAATGATCCCCATGTAAACATTTATACCTAATCATCCCTATGTAAAACTTTTATACCTAATGATCTTTATGTAAAAAAATTTGTACCTAATGATCCCTATGTAAAAATTTATACCTAATGATCCCTATGTATAATTTTTATAGCTAATGATCTCTATCTAATTATTTATACCTAATGATCCCTTTGTAAAATATTTATACCTAACGATCCCTAAGTAAAATATTTTTATCTAATGATCACTATGTAAATATTTATACCTTATGATCCCACGTAAATTTTTTATACCTAATGGTCCCAATGTAAATTCTTTATACCCAATTACCCTATGTTTAATTTTCATAGCTTAAGCAAACGTTTTCATATCACGTAAAACCAGTGATCTCTATGTTTAACCAATGATCATCATGTACATCTAAAGATCCCTAGTTGAAGTTTATGACCCTTTGGTGTATCTAATGGTCCCTATGCGTAACCAATTGCTCATTTATTTAACCACTAATCCCTGAGTAAAGCTAACGATCCAAAACTATACAAATTGATCCTCCCTAAATGTCATATGATCCCATGTTGAAAAGAGAGAGAATTAAAAAAGGGATAGAGACAGAGTAGATAGAGAGAGAGGAAGAGAGACGGATAGAGAAAGAAAGAAAAAAGAAAGAGAAACAAGAGAGAGAGATAGAGAGAGAGAGAGAGAGAGAGAGAGAGAAAGAGAGAAAGCAAAAGAGAGAGAGAGAGAGAGAGAGAGAGAGAGGAGAGAGAGAGAGAGAGACAGAAGTGATAGATAGTTAGATAGATAGATAGATAGATAGATAGATAGATAGATAGATAGATAGATAGATAGATAGATAGATAGATGGATAGATAGATATTTAGATAGATAGATAGATAGATAGATAGATAGATAGATATATAGATAGATAGATAGATAGATAGATAGATAGATAGATAGATAGATAGATAGATAGAGAGAGAGAGAGAGAGAAGTGATAGATAGATAGAGAGATAGATAGATAGATCGATAGATAGATAGATAGATAGATAGATAGAAAGGTAGATAGGTAG
Organism: Symsagittifera roscoffensis; assembly: GCF_963678635.1. Classification (NCBI taxonomy): domain Eukaryota; kingdom Metazoa; phylum Xenacoelomorpha; order Acoela; family Convolutidae; genus Symsagittifera; species Symsagittifera roscoffensis. The sequence goes on from NC_087065.1 coordinate 51,475,951, forward strand.
ATAGATATAGAGAGAGAGTGAGAGAGAGACAGAGAGACGGAGAGAGAAAGAGAGAGATAGATAGATAAAGAGATAGATAGACAGATGGAAAGAGAAGAAAAGAGAAGGAGGAAAGAGAGATAGAGAGATAGAGAGAGAGAGAGAGAGAGAGAGAGGTCGAGAGAGAAAGAAGAAGAGAGAGAGAAAGATAGAGAGAGAGAGAGAGAGAGATCTCAAAATAAAATTTTGTACGGAACAGTTTCTGTGATTTAGTTCTTCCCAAAAAGATCCTAATGAGAAACTTTATACCAATTGATCCCAAGCTGAACGTTCATTGGCAATAACCCCAATGGTTCTTTTGTGTAGGATTGAAAACAAACTCAGTCGTTACAAAGAATGATTTTTTTTGGCCATTACCGAAGCTGGTAATGCATTGTGTTTAAGTTTCATTGCTCCAGAGGTAGCTAGATCGATAGATAGATACCTAGATACATCAAAAGCCAGTCAGAACGAGTGTGAGAGAGAGAGAGAGAGAGAGAGAGAGAGAGAGACGAGAGAGGAAGAGAGAGACGGAGAGAAAAAAAGGACAGATAGAAAGAGAGATCTCAATCAGAAATTTTGTACGAAACAGTTTCAAAGTGTTATATTTTCCCCAGAGAGACCCTAAATTGAATCTTTATACCAATTGATCCCAAGTTGATAACCCAATTGATTCAATGGCAATAAACCTATGTGTATTTTTGTGTGGGATGAAAACGAATTCAGTTATTAGAATGCGTAGAGTGAACTTTGCGAGAAAGCAGAGAGAAAGACGCAGTGAGAATGAGAGATGGATAGATAGATACGTAGATAGATAGATAGATAGATAGATAGAGAGAGAAAAAGAGAGAAGAGAGAGAGAGAGAGAGAGAGAGAGAGACAGAGAGAGAGACAGAGAGAGAGACAGAGAGAGAGAAGGAGAGAGAGAGCGAGAGAAAAAAATCAAAAACGAAAGGAAGATAGAAAAAAAGAAAAAAAGAGAGAAAGAGAGAGAGAGAGAGAGAGAGAGAAAAACAAAGAAAGAGAGAGAGAGAGAGAAAAAGAGCTCCACATCTACGAAAACACCAAACTCGAGTATTGAAGAATTTCTTGAAAAGTTTGTTGCAACCTTTTTGGGCGACTGAAATGTATACACATGTTATTTGTAGGTATGTACTGATATTTGTATGTTTGCATATGTGATTGTTTGACTATACGGGTGGAAGATATACACGGTTCATGGTATACAATATGCTTCCATTTTACATAAGGCCTCTATGTTGGTGTTAACGATTTTTATACTTACGTGTAAATTGTATGCATGTATATGAATTGATGTATGTTGGATATATATAATAGGTCTGTATACATTAAAAGCATGCATGTAGGTAGGTCCAAATCTAATATTGTTATATGCCTGTTGTGTATAATTTTTTTCTTTTTTTTTTTGTACATATGTAAGTATGTATGGATGTATCTATATATGTTTTTACGTAGGTATTTTTATCATTCATTGGGTACTCTTTTACATGTACTCTTTGGAAGCAATTCCGGAAGCATGACTCTAACTGATTGAAACTTAAACTCCATTTCGATCAAAAATTTTGCGCGTAATTGTTCGAGAACAATCTAAAATACTTCACCAGATACTCTAGAAGAACTATTTTCTAGTTTGTACGGTGCATCAGTACAAATTTTGTGTGCGTTTGTTCTTGTGTTTATTCATGTATGTGTTAGCAATTGTAAACTTGTATGTTTATACGTAATTAATGATGTAAGAATGTGGTCACAGAAACACTTTTAGACGTAAAACCATAATCAGAATCCAAACTGTATTTCAAACTCATTGTACTAGTTGTCTTTATTTTTCTGGGTTAATTTATCATTCTTTAAAAAAACCAGTTTTTGTGAATCTTCTCATGTTTTAGTTTATGTATCTAGAGATGTTTGCAATTGTGTATGTGTGCATTGTCTGCATATATGCATTGTCTGTGGGTCTTTCAATTGTTTTCTTGTACGTTTTTCAGTGTCCTTTCTCATTTATATCGTTAATGAACTAATTACAGACATGTATTTGAAACTGGATATAACTAAACAAATTCAAAGTAATTATTGTCACTCTTTGTCTGGAAGACGCAAGGTTCCATCAAAAGTTATTTCAGCACCAACTTTAAATCAGACACATTGTATAATTATTTGTTGGGTTAGCTTTGTATGTATGTTTGTGTATTTGTATGTGCTTGAATAATTGTGAAACGTACTTAAATAGGTTTTTAATTATGTTTGTATCCAAAAAAATTTCAAGGTTGTTCGCTGTTATTCGCTTAACATCAAACATTGCTTAAAAATTTGTGAAATTTTTCTAGAAACTCTAAATGAACAACACAGTCCAGATAATTCATTTGTATGTATGTACTTGTTCACGTATATGTATATAGTCATGTGTTTGAAAGTATGTAATGGGCGTATGCGTATATATATGTATTTGTAATTACTGCGATTTCACTTACATATTTAATAATAATTTTATGCAGGCTTATTTGCTCTTCTGTATAATTTCTCATTCATTTATATGTTCAAACAAACCCTTTTAGACGCTCAAAATCACCATATATAGCTAGAATTACAACCAAAAACCAAACTCTTTTCTTTTTTAAAGCATTTGGTTGAAACCATCAAGAGTAATTCACAAGATACTTTACATGAACAACACTTGTAGCAAGTACTTTAAACGTACATTTGTCTAGCTGTGTATACTTGTGTAGAGTTTATATATCTGTTCGTTTAAGTACTTTTCACAACCTATTTTTTTATGCTATGTCTGTGTATTTGTTTGTAATTAGATTGTTGTAAACTTATGTTTTTTATACTTTCGACCCGTTGCACTAGGTATTTACTACCATTTATTCTCAGCTGGAAATACTTTTGCAGAGTTTGTAACGCAAATTTGTATTTGCTTGTATCTGATACAAATGCATGTACCCATGAAATCGTTTGTTCAATTTGGGCAAAGATAATACTTAGCCAACATGTATTCGTTTTATTTTCACAGTCGGCTTGAAATCTGTCAGGGCAAATTACACTGTTATGTATGTGGTGGTATTGCGCATAACAGGAAAATAGAATGTTTTCAAGCTCATTGCTTTCTTTGCCTACAAAGTTCACCAATTACTTGAAAAACTGATTATGACTTAAGCAACTTGAAATTTTTTCATATCATTCGCTGTGCATGTCTGAATTTGAATATCTGTTTCGGTCAACAAAAATTTTTGTTTTTTTTCGAAAAAATTTGCAGATCATTCTAGAATTCTTTCTGACTATTTTCGTCTCAGCTGAAAAATTATTGGAAAATTTTGAAATCTTTTGAAAAGTAACTCTCAAAATGAGCTGCAGAAATCCTATCGTTGACGATTGTATGGATAATGATACCCAAAGTTATACAGAAACTTTTTCAAATGAGAACTCGAATGATTCTGGTTACTGGTCAGACCATCAAGAGACTCCAAAAATTTTCGGAAAAAACGATTACCCATCAGAATCTTTGTGCAATGCATGTTACGCAGATCGTCAAAAAGTGAGTGTTTTTTTTTTCAAAAATGAGTGGAGTTTAAACCAATTTCAGTGAAATTTTAAATCAAATTATGTGCAAATCTCATTTTTTTTTCCAATTCCATTGTGTTTTAGTGTGAAGAATACGCAAAAATGTACGAGCCTAAAATTATATCTAAAGAATCAATTCACCTTTTCACTCCCAAATCTTCTTTGCTCGATTGAACCAAAATCAAGAATCAAGATTGTCGCAAAGGAAAAAAACAAATCTCCCAGCACGCCTGTGAAAAAACTTGAAATGCCTTTGGCTAGAAAATCGTTTGAAAATTACTAACAAATATTTGAATTCAAACTTCAAAATCAGTTCAGAAACTTTGTCAGTTTACCACAGTGTTTATTAATTAATAACTGTTCAAAGTATTCAAATTTCATACTAACAGATCAGCAGAAAAATCACACAAGAGAAAAAAAATTCAGCAACTAATGTATACTGAATGATTACAATTGTAACGGTTTAGAAATTGAACTATCATTTTTTCGAAACTAAAAGTTAATACCTACAAATACATTCATTATTTATAAGCATCTCAGTAGATCTATCTAAATATAAAAACTATGTATAATTAGAAACTGAAAAATTTTTTCATAAGTTTAACGGTTTTGGGGAAATTTGATCACATGCCGCTCACAAAAGAAATAAAAAAGAGTTTTTAATTCGTTAAAAAACTTTGATGTATTATCCGGTTTGATTATAGTACAGATACTCTACATAGTAGATTATTCTAGATTTTTCTAACGAGTCTGGAGCCACAGCTAGGTTGAGTTGTAATTACTCCTCTAACTATTGTTGTATTTCTGAAAATATATACACATCCAAAGACAATAAACAAAGCATATTTACTCACACGAAAGTATAAGACACGCACATCTATACCTCTCAATTTCCTGCAGAGATCCAAATTGATTATTCGATGGAGGAACGCACTCACAAAACCACTTGAACAGCAATTGTCACAGAGAGACGAGTAAATCCAGCCCTTTGATTACTATTAGTTTGGCTGTACCCAGTTTGGCTCCAGACTCGTTAGAAAAATCTAGAATAATCTACTATGTAGAGTATCTGTACTATAATCAAACCGGATAATACATCAAAGTTTTTTAACGAATTAAAAACTTTTTTTATTTCTTTTGTGAGCGGCATGTGATCAAAATTCCCCAAAACCGTTAAGCTTATGAAAAAACTTTTCAGCTTCTAAATATACATGGTTTTATATTTAGATAGATCTACTATCTACTCCGCCTTCTATTACCTCCTTTGCAGATACTTCGACTCCTGTTACTTCGCCTCCATGCAGTGATCAGACACCCAAAAACAGATTAGGAGAAACCTCAACTGCACCCAAAGAGAAAAAATTGACCAGAGTGGAACAATCTCTGCTACACTTGGAGCCTATGTGAAAGATTTTGAGGTCTCTTTTGCGTACTGGGCTGCTTCGTTGTGACAGTTGAGTTGCAGTTTATTATCTGGTCTCATAACGGTTTGATAAAAAAAGTTATCTACAATTTGCAACTTATGAGCCATTTATGGATAGTTCAAAAAACAGAATTAACAAAGAAACCAAAATTTACTTCTTCTAGAAAAATTTCTTATTTTGAAAAACGGCTCAAAAATTTGCCTCGCAAACAAGACGTTTTACGGTCTTGATGCTCTTGTACAAAATGAATAACTAGTTCAGAGAAGCATACATGCAGCATGTATTACACACGTCGCATATAAATTGATTCATTGATGTTTTTCTAGAATTAATTGACAAATCCGGAATCAAAATTAGATTGATTCGATTTATCTTTATAATTTAATTTTTGTTACACTTCTAAACAGACAAACTTACATGATACAAACTTCTGTACATGAAAATATACACAAAAAATACAAGTTAAATTCATGCTCAAACACACACACATGTGCTTTTAAATGCATAGTTTCTAGTGCTTCACTTTACATCCTTCTAGACAACTCAGTTACAGAAACATTTCAGAGTTTAAACTTAAGCTAATTTTCAACCAGCAGCTATACGCTTCAAGTTGTTTTGTTAAGCATAATAGACAAATTGTGGTTTAAAACTCACAGACAACAATCTAATTACTTAAAAACAAACAAATACACAGACATAGCATAAAAAAATAAATAGGTTGTGAAAAGTACTTAAAGGAACAGATATGAAAACTCTACACAATTATACAGAGCTAGACAAATGTACGTTTAAAATACTTGCTACAAGTGTTGTTCATGTTAAGTATCTTGTGAATTACACTTGATGGTTTCAACCAAATGCTTTAAATAAGAAATGAGTTTGGTTTATGGTTGTAATTCTAGCTTTATATGGCAATTGAGCGTCTAAAAGGGTTTGTTTGAACATATAAATGAATGAACACATATACAGAAGAATAAATAAGCCTACATAAAAATATTATCAAATATGTAAATGAACTCGCAGTTATTACAAATACATATATATGCGCATACGCACATTACATACCTTCAAACACATGACTATATACATATACGTGAACAAGTACTTACATACAAATGAATTATCTGGACTGTGTTGTTCATTCACAGTTTCTAGAAGAGTTTTCGCAATTTTTTAAGCAATGTTTGATGTTTAAGCGAATAACAAAAAACAACCTTGATTTTTTTGGATGCAAACACAATTAAAAACCTATTCAAGTACTTTTAACAATTATTCAAGCATAAACAAATACACAAACAATCATACAAAGCTAACCCAACAAACATTTTTACAATGTGTCTGATACAAAACTGGTGCTAAAATAACTTTTGATGGAACCCTGCGACTTCCAGACAAAGAGTGACAATAATCACTTTGAATTTGTTTAGTTATATCAAGTTACAAATACATGTCTCCAATTAGTTCATTAACGATATTAATAAGAAGGCACACTGAAAAACGTGCAAGAAAACAATTGAAAGACCCACAGACAATGGATATCTACAGACAATGCATACATACACAAATGCAAACATCTCTAGATACATGGACTAAAACATGACAAGATTCACAAAAAAACTGGTTCTTTTAAAGAATGATAAATTAACCCAGAAAAATAAAGACAACTAGTACACTGAGTTTGAAATACAATTTGGATTCTGATTATGGTTTTGCGTCTGAAATTGTTTCTAAGATCACATTCTTACATCATTAGTTACGTATAAACATACAAGTTTCCAATTGCTAACACAAACAAGTATAAACATAAGAACAAACGCACACAAAATTTGTACTGATACAAAGAAAAAATTTATAAAATAATTCATCTAGAGTATCTGGTGAAGTCTTTTAGATTGTTCTGGAACATTTAGGCGCAGAATTTTGATCGAAATTGAGTTTAAGTTTCAACCTGTTAGAGTCTTGTTTCCAAAGAGTACATGTAAGAGAGTACCCAATAAATAATAAAAAATACCTACGTGAAAACATATATAGATACATCCATACATAATTACATGGTTACAAATAAAAGAAAAAAATTATACACAAGAGGCAAATAATAAAATTAGATTTGGACCTACCTACATGCATGCTTTTAATGTATACACACCTAATATATATATCAAACATACATCAACCCATATACATGCATACAATTTACACGTAAGTATAAAAACCGTTAACACCAACATAGAGGCCTCTGCGTACTCTGTTAACTGAATTCGTTTTCATCCCACACAAAAATACACATGGGGTTATTGCCATTGAAATTTCATCTTGGGATCAATTGGTATAAAGATTCACTTTAGGATCTCTCTGGGGAAAATATATCACTTTGAAACTGTTTCGTACAAAATTTCTGATTGAGATCTCTCTCTCTCTCTCTCTCTCTCTCTATCTCTCCTTTTTTTCTCTCCGTCTCTCTCTTCCTCTCTCGTCTCTCTCTCTCTCTCTCTCTCTCACTCGTTCTGACTGGCTTGTAAAATGAAAGCATATTGTATACCATGCATCGTGTATATCTTCCACACTTATAATTAAACAATCACATATGCAAACATACCTACGAATAACATGTGTATACATTTCAGTCGCTCAAAAAGGTTGCAACAAACTTTTCAAGAAATTTTTCAATAGTCGAGTTTGATGTCTTCGTAGATGTGGAGCTCTGTCTCTCTCTCTCTCTTTCTTTTTTTCTATTTTCCTTCCGTTCTTGATTTTTTTCTCGCTCTCTTTATCTCTCTGTCTCTCTCTCTCTGTCTCTCTCTCTCTCTCTCTCTCTCTCTCTCTTCTCTCTCTCTTCTCTATCTCTTTTTTTTTCTCTCTCTCTCTCTATCTATCTATCTGTCTATCTATCTACATATCTGTTTATCCATCTCTCTTTCTCTCTGCGTCTTTCTCCCTTTTTTCCCGCAAAGTTCACTCTACGTACTCTGTTAACTGAATTTGTTTTCATCCCACACAAAAATACACATGGGGTTATTGCAATTGAAATTTCAACTTGGGATCAATTGGTATAAAGATTCACTTTAGGATCTCTCTGGGGAAAATATATCACTTTGAAACTGTTTCGTACAAAATTTCTGATTGAGAACTCTCTCTCTATCTCTCTTTTTTTTTCTCCGTCTCTCTCTTCCTTTCTCGTCTCTCTCTCTCTCTCTCTCTCTCACTCGTTCTGACTGGCTTTTGGCGTATCTAGGTATCTATCTACCTAGCTAGCTACCTCTGGAGCAATGAAACTTAAACACAATGCATTACCAGCTTCGGTAATGGCCCAAAAAAATCATTCTATATAACGACTGAGTTTGTTTTCAATCCTACACAAAAGAACCATTGGGTTACTGCCATTGAACGTTCAGCTTGGGATCAATTGGTATAAAGTTTCTCATTAGGATCTTTTTGGGAAGAAATAAACCACATAAACTGTTCCGTACAAAATTTTATTTTGAGATCTCTCTCTCTCTCTCTCTCTATCTTTCTCTCTTCTTCTTCTTTCTCTCTCCCCCTCTCTCTCTCTCTCTCTATCTCTCTATCTCTCTCTTTCCTCCTTCTCTTTTCTTCTCTTTCCATCTGTCTATCTATCTATTTATCTATCTATCTCTCTCTTTCTCTCTCCGTCTCTCTGTCTCTCTCTCACTCTCTCTCTCTATCTATCTATCTATCTACCTATCTATCTATCTATCTATCTATCTATCTATCTATCTAACTATCTATCTATCTATCTATCTATCTATCTATCTATCTATCTATCTATCTATCTATCTATCTATCTAATTATCTATCTATCTATCTATCTATCTATCTATCTATCTATCTATCTATCTATCTATCTATCTATCTATCTATCTATCTATCTAACTATCTATCTATCTATCTATCTATCTATCTATCTATCTATCTATCTATCTATCTATCTATCTATCTATCTATCTATCTATCTATCTATCTATCTATCTATCCCTTCTGTCTCTCTCTCTCTCCTCTCTCTCTCTCTTTCTATCTCTTCTCTCTCCCTTCTCTGTTTATTTATCTATCTATCTATCTATCTATCTATCTATCTATCTATCGATCTATCTATCTACCTATCTTTATATCTAGCTATCTCTCTCTTTCTCTCTCCGTCTCTCTCTCTCTCTTTCTCTCTCTCTCTCCCCCTCTCTCATTTTTGCTCTCTCTCTCTCTCTCTCTCTCTCTTGTTTCTCTTTCTTTTCTCTTTCTTTCTCTCTCCGTCTCTCTTCCTCTCTCTCTCTCTCTCGATCTACTCTGTCTCTATCCCTTTTTTAATTCTCTCTCCTTTCAACATGGGATCATATGACATTTAGGGAGGATCAATTTGTATAGTTTTGGATCATTAGTTATACTTAGGGATTCGTGGTTAAATAAATGAGCAATTGGTTACGCATAGGGACCATTAGATACACCAAAGGGTCATAAACTTCAACTAGGGATCTTTAGATGTACATGATGATCATTGGTTAAACATAAAGATCACTGGTTATACGTGATATGAAAATATTTGCTTAAGCTATGAATATTAAACATAGAGTAATTGGGTATAAAGAATTTACATTGGGACCATTTGGTATAAATTTTTTACCTAGGGATCATTAGGTATAAAAAATTTACGTGGGATCATAAGGTATAAATATTTACATAGGGATCATTAGATAAAAATATTTTACTTAGGGATCATTAGGTATAAATATTTTACATAGGGATCAATAGGTATAAATAATTAGATAGGGATCATTAGCTATAAAAAATTATACATAGGTATCATTAGGTATAAATTTTTCCATAGGGATCATTAGGTATAAATTTTTTTACATAAGGATCATTAGGTATAAAAGTTTTACATAGGGATGATTAGGTATAAATGTTTACATAGGAATCAATAGGTATAAAAATTTTACATAGGGATCATTAGATATAAATATTTTACATAGGGTCATTAGGAATAAATTTTTACATAGGGATCATTAGGTATAAATATTTACATGGGGATCATTAGGTATAAATATTTTACATAGGGATCATTAGGTATAAAAGTTATACATAGGGATCATATATAAAATTTTTTACATGGGGATCATTAGGTAAAAATATTTTACATAAGGATCATTAGGTATAAATATTTTACATAGGGATCATTAGGTATAAATTTTACATAGGGATCATTAGGCTCATTAGCTATAAAAATTATTCACAGGGATCATTAGGTATAAATATTTTACATGGGGATCATTAGGTATAAGTATTTTACATAGGGATCATTAGGTATAAATATTTTACATAGGGATCACTAGGTATAAATTTTTACATAGGGATCATTAGCTAAAAAATTTATACATAGGGATCATTAGGTATAAAATTTTTCATAGGGATCATTAGCTATAAAAATTATACACAGGGATCATTGGTTTTATTTTGGGAACAATATATGTATAGGGATCATCGGTTATACATAGATTGAAAAGAAAATTGAAAAAAAAAGATGAAAAAAAATTTTGAAAAAAAACTTTTTTTGAATTTTTTTTTGAAATTTTTGTGTGAAAAACTTTTTTTTGGAAATTTTTTTACATAGGGATGATTAGCTATGAAAATTATACATAGGGATCATTAGGTATAAATTTTTACATAGTGATCATTAGGTATAATCTATACCCAATGATCCCTGTAGGGATCATCCCCCCCCCCCCGATCCCAGATATCTATACTACTAGTGTTCTATTTCTTGCCATGGCGATAAGGGTGAGTGAAAAGGAGCTCTCATTTGACCTCTTGATTCAAGTCTACCATAGTCTACCATTCGGCTGCAAATATGGTACCACTTGAAAATTTGAGACTCAAAAAATGGTCAACAGTCGCAAAAAAAAGACCTTTTTTTAAGTTACTTATGCATGTGTTTGGAACAATATGTGCTTTTTTCTTGCACAGCAACTGGCTGTGCTTACTTTATATGGATGTCTTTCCAGCGGTTTTTTTCTGGTTTAAAAAACAGCAACATAGAAACAAACAACAAAAAAAGTAAATTTTGATAGTTTTAAACAGCTCAAAATTATGCCATGCACACAAAACTTAAGTTTTGCATTGAAAAAATATTGCTCGAAAATTTATGTTTGAACACAGAACTTTTTTGTGTCAAAGAGATGAAATAAATTTTAGGGGGAATATGCAGATTTTTTTGGGAGAATTTTGTGTTTGAATTGCATTTTGTATAAGCATTTTTGGTCTGCGGAGGTCAAACTAGGAGCAACAAATTAAAGACGTTTTTAAAAATTTTAAGATACCACAAATTTTTCAGTTGTAAAATTCTTCAATTGATATCAGTTTTTGCACATTTAGGTTCTCTGGATATAAAGTTAGATCAACAGTCTTCTAACTAATTTTCGAAAGCAAGAAAGGAATGTTTTTGGTTAATATATGTTTTTTCAGAAAGGCTAGTAAAGGTTTTGATGGAATTGCATATTTAGTTAACCTAAAATTAAACAAACAAATTCAGCAAAAGTGATTTTCATAATTTATCGCTGTTAAGACCATTCTTTTTTTTCAAGCAGAATAAATAATACTGGCTTAATTTCCGTATTGGCTATCATTACGAAATAGCTCAAAATAAAGTTACCAGAATTAAATCAGAATGACATGGCCTGGGTAAATTGCCCAAGTTTTGCGGCAGAAGAAGTAAAATATATATATTTTTGGTTGTTGACATTGGGTGTAGGGAGATTTTCAAAACAAAAACAAAATTGCCAAATTTTTCCCACCAATAAACCAGTTTATACAGGTTAAAGCATACGATCAAAACATTTGCAGCTTGACAGTGATGCGAGCAAAATAGGTTTTATTTAAAAACAGTTTGAAAGCTTTATGCTGTTTCTTCCTGACTTAAAAGACGTGTTTGATCATTTTGAATTCAAAAATTGATAAATTGATAACTTGAGAAGTTAAGATAGAGGGCCATTGTTTGTGTACATATATAAATATTGCTCGAAGAGGCGTGACTCTTTCGGCCTGTTTCCGAGGAGGATCTCGATCTCGTTCAGGACATTCGGCGTCAGCAGAGAAGTGACCTACACAGTAGCGGATTTATGGGACCTACACAGTAGCGGACCCCTGCCGACCCAAAGGGTACCCCCTTCGTACTATTTGGAGATATCCATTTTTGGCTGACTGACCTCAAAATTTTTCTAAGGCGCCTTCGGCGTCAACCTATACTAATTTTGAGAGGGTGTGCACGCCGAAAAAACGCAATTTTTTCTCGAAATTTTCCAAAATTTTCCATCGCGATCTATCTAATAATCGTTGAACATTTTTTAAAATGGGGGGATAGGGAGCTGAACATGAATTACGTAATTGAAACGTGACCTTGAGACTGGCTATGCCTTCTGTCAGCTGGTCCACTGTAGATGCCCCCAGAAGAACACAACTGATACCTTCATTTTTCAGGCACCAGCCTGAAAATGAATAAAAGCCGGTTTGATCTGAACAAATCTCATTCAATATACCGCATTAATTTTTTTGTCTTCTTTTTTTTCCCTAGTGGAGCGGTGGTGAAGTGGTTACGTCTCCGCCTCTCAATTTGAAGGTGGAATGTTCGAGGACCACCATGATCAGTGCTGGTTTCTTCAGGGGGAGGCAACATTACCCAGCCCAGAAAATTTGAAAAAAGTACATGAATATCTTAACGAGGGGCACCACAGAGGTTCTATGTGAGCAGCTCTACAGCTCGGATGATGGTCCTGTCACTTGTAAATAAATCATCTTAATTGGACAAAATGTAAACTTTTTATGGATAAAACATCTGAGTACCGTAGATAATAACAGCTTGAAGAAATTTTAGTTTGTTAATGGAAGAAAAAAGCAACCAGGAATCAAATAAAACTATGGAAAAAATTCAACTGGTCCCGAATGCTGTTTTTGATATTGTTCCAGGCTGAAAGCATTATCACGCAATGAGTATGGGTTTTGAAGGACCTGCAACTAACAGAATTCTCATACTCTCTAAAGATGAAAAAAATTTGCGTAACAGCAGCAAAAACAAAAAAAAACTGTGAAGTCAAGCCTTGCTTACACAGCTATTTTTTTCTGTGATGTGGAGTTGCTTAGGACAGGCAGGCAAATTCAATTAAGATAGCAATAAGACAATTTTAAAGCTTTTTTTGAATTCCCTTCTGAAATACTTATCAATTTTTTGTTCCGACTTTCGATACGAAAGTAACGGAATATTTGTGCACGGGCTGGGTTTTTTTTTCTTCAGACAAATTTCGACTTTTCAACTAGCCATTTCTGACAGAATTTGAAAACTATTGTTGTCCTGAGCTTAAATTTGACAAGATTTTTCACCTGTGACCATTTTTCGTAAAGTTATACGGGTTTAAAGATTGTCATTTTGGCCAATTTGGGCCAATTAACGCGCGATATATTTCGTGCTATTAACGCGTAAGCGTAGATTTAATCCGTCTTAGAAATCGTTCCATGTTGGTGGTTGAAAGAAGCTTATCTGCCATAATTGATTTGTTACAATGAGCGAAATTTATCCTTTTGTACTTTATATGGAGTGTGGGGGATGATTTTTATTAAAAATTTTATTATATTTTATTTTATTACTATAATTTTAATTTTATACATTTAATTTTTCTTGTTATTACTGCTTCATAAACCTCAAAACGCAGTCGGAATTTTCAGGGCTTCGCCTTGATACGAGCAGTCTTGTTAAACTTTGAAGTTGATAAACAAGCGCCGGTCAAGTTCGAGCTTTTTTAATAACAAGAAGACTGCTGATATTAGGACAAAGCCCTGAATGTTCCAACAGCCCTTTAATAGCTTGAAAGTAGTTTTTTGCAATCAAATGAAAAAAAATGTTTGAAAATTTACCCCAGCAAGCAATTTTAAATACAACAAATTTATTTGCGTCTGTTGATTTGCCTTGATTCAATTTTGATAAATTTTTCCACATTAAGAAAAAAGTGGAAAATTTGCACGCTTTCAATTGCCCTAAACTGACAATTTTCAAATCTAAGTATCATCTCAATAAAAGATTGTGGATAACTTTTTGTTAGTTTTCCGCTCAGCACATCATCAATTCTCAGATTAAATTACAAAACTGCCATAAAAATTTAATTAAAAATTTTGGTTTGCTTAAAAAAGCTCACTGAGCGCAAATATTCCGTCATTTTTGCCCAAAACCAGAGCAAAAAAGTTCTATCATTGGCTTTGGTTATCAATCCTCTTGACATATTTATTCATAGTTTTTCTGTCTCCCTCAAAAATTGAAACAAATTTTCTCTTTTGTGATTAAAAATTGGAGTTTTTGGCTGCTTTGATGTGCTAACCAATTTTTTTTTAGGAAAAATCAAACTATCTTGAAACAGTTTCAGTCAAAAACAAATAATCTTACACAAATCTAATTAGATAATGCTATGTACAAGCTCCATTTTGCATTCGTTATTGCAGTAGTTAAAACAACTAGCCTCCCTAATTCATTTTGAATTGCTTTCTGAGCTAGACTTATTTGGCCTCCTACAGTACGGCACAAGTTAATAGAGAAAAGGGAATTTTGCGCGCAATTTTGATACCAATTTGGCTATATTGGCTCTCTGTTAACCACCAGAATTTTTTAGTTGAATTATTTTCTTGAGCTGAGAACATCTTTTAAATAAAAAAAAACATTCTATCAAAAAGGGTTTAATGAAGGCTGAAATATTGTTTGAAGGTACCGCGCTTCACCGAGCAGAAAAATTCCATCGTTTCCTCGGAAGTCAAAACCCTGAAAATCAAGGACAATACAAAACCCTGAATGTCAAGTACAAACTAATGTTTCTCAAGAAGTAATAAAATATTTGGTTCAATTTGGTTCAAAACGAGAAACAATTAATGAGCCTCTTTCGCAGGTGCTTCCGAATGTGCTTTTTCAAATTTCCTTTACAAAAAACAAGATCGCACGTAAAATTTCTTTGAATTTTGTACTTCAAGATATCAAAGTTTTTAATAACCAGAGTTCCGTCAAGAAGTTCCGTCAAACCGTCAACAAGTTCCATCAAGAACTGTTACTTAAAAAGTAGAGGTTGTCTGAGGAAAAAAAAACCCGAGAACAGTCATTCTGCTTTTTTTTTCGAAATCGAAACAATAATATTGATCAAGGCAGTTGGAACTATGTTCAGGCTATGTTCACACTTTATTTGGGACTTTGATCCCAATCTAAATTAACAAGGTCCATCAAAGTCTGAACAAAAAACCACGACCTTGACCCGGATATTGTGGGTTAGTGTTTGTTCATGTGTATTAAACTGAACGCAACAAACCGATAGCCAGCTGCGCTAAAGTGCATCCAATTCTATCTGCAAGTGACTGAAGTTCGTCCAGTTTGGATTGCTGGATACCATCTTCTAGAGGGGAATGAACAACTTTGTTTTTCAGTTGGGAGAACCCTTTCAGGCCACTCCTAGATCCATAAGGAACTAAGCCGTTCTTGTATTTGTTGGTTAGAACCCCGCCGCATAAGGGAGACCGAGTTATTGATCCTACTCCTAAAACACCAATAAATGAGTTGTAATAATTTGGGAAGATAAAGAAAATGCACTCCCATCTTTTCCCCAAAAGTCAGACAAATACAAAACTTTGATAATATTTACTCGTTTTCAAAAAAAAAAATTTGGGGTAGTCCAAATGTATAGATTTGTTCTAATCACCTTTGCTTGTCATTCTTTATAGCGAAAAATTGCGGAATTAAGCATGAAATTATGCAAAAATTAGAAATAGAAAATTTGCATGATATCATGCTACTTTTCGTGATTTTTCGCAATAAGGCATGATGAGCAGCAAATACAGTGCTGATTTAAATTGTCCGGACAAAAAAAATCACATGGGAAACCTTGAACGCGTTTTTCCCAAATTAGGTCGAGATAGCAAATGTGAACGGAATGAAAGTTGTGCAGAAAATTACCAGAAGTATCATAGTGGAATTAATTTTGCCAAATTTAAAACTATAATTATACCCAAAAACGAATCGTTTGGCTTTTCTTGATTTATAGCATATTACGCTAAAACTACTGCGGTAATTGATAATTTTATCAAATGAAGCCTCGTACACAGCCCAACAAAATTTTAGGGAAATAAAATTTGCGCAAAACATTCAAAATTTGTTAGTAAGCAAAAATTTTGAGATTATTATTGTTGGATATTTTGAAGATTTCACAGATTTTTGAAAATCTCTAAAAACCTGCGTAAGATAATATATACACATTTTTTCATAATATCAAACTAAAAGTTTTGCTTATTAAAAAATTTTGAATGTTTTGCACAAACTTTTGTAGATTTTACCCCTCAAACTTCTGGAGATTTTACTGTGTTGGACTTTGTTAGAGGTTTCATTTGATATAGTTTTCTTATCAATTAACTTAGTCATTTTTGGCGTCACTTTCAATTAGAAACCAAATGCCCATTTTTGTAGATACAATTTTGGTTTCAAATTAGCAGAAAAAAATTGCACAATAACAATTCTGGTGAAATTCGATACAGTTTTTGTTCCTTCTTTTTTTTGTGTATAATCGACCCATTTTGAGGAAAACGCGTTAAAGTTTCCTATGTTGTTCGTTTCGCTCGGATAATTTGAATCTGCTCTGTATGCTCAGAACAATTACCTTGTTCACCATGGCAACGATGAAAAAGGTTTCAAAAACTGAAGCTCAAAATAGTACATGGCAAAACTGGCAATTTTTAAACTCCCAGAAATTTACAAAAAATGATTGGATGTAAAATATAATTTTTTATTTGATTTAAAAGAGTCAATAGCTTCAAAGTGTTATTAAATTTTTATTAAAAACTTTTAATTCGACCGCCAAAAATTGACTGAATAAAAAGACGCTCCGAGCATAATTGTTCTGTTTTTTTTTTTCAAAAGTCGGAATTAAAAGGCTTGAAACAGCAAAACTAAGTAAGTGCAATAGTGGCAATGACCGAAAATTGTCAAAAAGACGGGTTTTAAAGAAGCATATCCTTTTTGATTCAAACATGAAATTTTCTAAAGACTGCGTTTGTCATATCGTCACATTGACTCGACCGCTTCTTAGAAAAAAAACGCTTGCAGGGGCCCTTTATGCACTACCCCATAAAAACCCTACAGCAAACTATAGCCCTTTTATACAAAAATTTAGTAAGCTGAGGGGGTAATTTTTGTTTTTTCAGGGTTGTAAGGTTATAATGGGGCAACCCACTCGGCTGGCATTCTTGTCTTCATCCAATTAAAACAGCAAAAAATTTTCCTCTTTTTCAGGCCTTTATGGCACGTGCTACACAGACAGTGAAATTGACAAGGTTTTACTTATGATTACAGCAGAGCCCAGATTTTCAAAATGTAAAGTGGTGGGAACATTTTTTAGCTATGGGCTCTTTACCATACCATTCTTTTTGTTGGGCAATTTTCGTTTTGACCACAAGAGATAAGCAACTTTGTATTTTCCGGTTACAATCGATAATCGCGAAAAATTGTCAAATTTTTTCTAGTGATATAGCTAGCCTCTTCAGTCACAATTTGATTGCTTTGAATGAAATTACAAACATGTTTTCTTTCTGAGTGTCGAGAAAATCCGGTGGAAATTTTGCTTTTCAGTCCAATTCAAGCAAACAAAGCCAGCAAATAGCTTTTGTTGATATTAACTAAAACGCTGTTAACCAGGGGCGGATCTAGGATTTTCTCGAGGGGGGGGCGGATTTTCAAAAAATTTTCCAAAATTAATTTTGACGACCTTTTTTTTTTTTTTAGGTCGACCAAATTGATTTTTTGAGCTCTACCATTTCTACCAAAGTACTGTTTTGCCCCTATTTAGGCAAAATTTTCTGCGCCGCAGGCAAATTTTTGAAAAAACAGTCAAAAAAGCCGTTTTTGGGCACTTTTTGAAAAATTTTGACAAAAAAATCGCGTTTTTTTGGCGCGCGCTCACCCTCAAAGTTAGTATATATTGGCGCCGAAGGCGCCTTTAGAAAAATTTAAGGGTCGGTCGGCCAAAAATGGATTTCTGAAAAAGTATCAAAGGGGGGACCCTTTGGGTCGGCAGGGGGTCGAATCCCTGAGGGGGGGGGGGGCGTCCGCCCCCCCGCCCCCCCCCCCTAAATCCGCCCCTGCTGTTAACTAAGCTACAAAAAACAAAAACGTTGACTATAGAAAACTAGCTATAAAAATGGCATTGTTTTTGTTGTAAAAAAAAAAATCTGAAACTGTGTTTTGAATTTTGTGCAGCAAAAGTGATTGTTGTCAATAAAAACCGTTATCAGTGTTCCAAGCTTACTTCTAGTTTCTGATCCCCCCACAGCGCAGAAAAAAAATACACCAACAACTCACAAACTAATTGAAAACAACAAAAAAGTAGGTCGAAAAATTGTGGTAAGAGCCTTCTGTTAATTCTCGTAAGAGCAACAAGCATGTCACGATTGTGTTAAAAACAAACTTTATCTAGTCCGACCGTCAAAAAATGGCTTGCGGGTTAATTAACTAAGTGCGAACAAATTGATTTTCTTTTACAACAATTGAATTACTAACAAGGTTGCTGTGCTTGTAGCTCAGAAATTTAAAAAAAAACAGAATTTTTTAAAAACCGTGTTGATTTTTGTTCAAGATGTGATGAGAGGATCTGAACAAAAGCCTAAAATTTAGGCACATTTGGTAGTAATAGTAAATTAGGCACGTTTGACTACAGTTTGCTTATATCAAAAACAGAATTAAAATAAAAAAACTAAACACTCAAATAACCGCCGAACAAGCCTTTTTGGTCCAAACATTTTAGAAAATCTAACCAAAAACGGTGTTTTGGCCAACTGTTTCAAAACTTGCCTGTGTCAATTATGAATTTTGATTTTTTTTTAAAAACCTCTCCTCTCCCATTTTGGAAAAATTTTGGACCCCTGCCTATAAATGATTATGATTTGTTTGGTCAGACACACACTTCAGATTATGGGCATCCAGGATTTACGCGAAGCTGTGTGAAACTTCGCGTAAATCCTGGATTTGAAACTCAAGTCATCTTTAACTTAAGTCATCCGGCATTTTTAAGTCATATGCAAAAAACAGCTCATTATTAACGCTTGTCTGATCTTTTGCATTATCGGTTCCCATGAAACTAAAATAACAATGCCGAGGGTCAATTATTTTTTTTCCTACAAGGCTGGGGGAGCTACAATGTTTAAACTGTCTCTTGCCTATCTTGTGGTATAACTCTGGCATTTGTGTCTCTGTGGCGTGTCTGTGGAACATGTGGTATTCCAGCTGGTCGCACAAAGGGGGCACGAGGTTGAACTGTCTGGCAACACAGAATGCCTCCATGATCTCACTCCCACTCCACTTGCATGTTCCCCAGTAGAAGGCCCTCCCTCGCTCTATCAGCCACGAGAACCCACGTACTATCTCTACATACAACATATACTACCTTATGAGTGCGGACCAGTTAGCACACCAGACGATAGGCCTTCGAGTAGTACATTATTTTAGGTTACTGACTCATTTGGAAGAACTTGTTTCAACCTACCGCGGAGACTTTACAACAAATTTGAAAGAATTTCAATGAAAGTTTTGTTTGCTGGCTTTTTTTTGTGTTCAGACGAGCGAGAAGGTGACACGACTTTTTAAGTTTTCATGATATGTTTTAAACACCAATTCGGTTTCAAGAAAAAACAAAAATTTAAGAAAAAAATAGAATCTTTTTCACACTAGTCGACGAATTTATCAACTTTAGAAATAATTGAAATCATCTTAAATTGTATTATTCACTGCGGCGCAGGAAGTTTCATTAAAATAGGGTCCTTATAGTATTTTCGGAGGGCTCGGGAAAAAAACCATCCCCCTAGAAAAGTTTCTGCGCACGCCACTAAATTCACATTTCAATCTCATATCAGTACAAGTTCAATGATTGAGTAAAACACCGAGCGGACAACATCAGTCTCGTCAGCCCACCCTTAAAAAATGTTTGCTCATTTTAGTAATAGTTATATCCATGTAAACGCAGAAAAATAACATAGGGCGTACATCGTAATTTTCTAAAACGGGTAGGTACTAGTTTACTTGCTTGATCCCACAAAAATGCTGTGGTCCCTAATAAAAACAAAGGTACAGGAGGCGGTTAATTCTAAAAATTAGCATCCTAATTTCTCTTTGTTGCTGCCGAAACGGGCCTAGATAACATAGCGCGTACGAATTCGATTACCGACCCCGCGGGATAGGTTCGAAGCGTGTGCTGGCTTTTCCTTTTAGAATATAGGCGGGACCAATCATCTTAACTAGTTTTGGCACGGGACCAAACGAGTAAACTAGTAACAATAGGGTTGATAAATCATAACTTCAGCTTTGACAATCATAACTGAATGGGCGAATGGTTTTCGCTTAGGAAAGTAATTCAAACTTTTTTCGCTATTGTAGGTAACTATTTGGGCCAATAAGGCCATAATTACTGTTTGGTTAACGTCACAAAACGGACATGGCATAAAGTCGACATGTTGTAAGCCAATTAGAATAAAAAACATTTCGTACATTTGTTTTCTTATCTCGATCGTCTGTGACTTACGACTTTTCTAGCTTATGACACTCGCTTGAGATTCGTTTAGAACTTCTCTACTTTATGGTACATCTGTTTTTTGACCACACTCTTTACTAATGCCTATTTCGCAATGCATTGAAAAACTGTTAAATCTACTCTCAAAGGCAGATACCGAAAACAGCGACTGAACCATAACAAGACTACTCGTATCAGGGCAAAGCCCTGAATGTTCCGACTGCCTTTTAAGGGTTTTATGGAGCATTAATAACATTAAAAAATTAATTATATTAAAATAAAACAAAAAAAAATTTCTAAAATTTAATTTTTTTTATGAAAAGCATCCCCCCTCATGCCATATAAAGTAGAAAAGGAAAGATTTCATTCCTTGTAACAAATCAATTATGGCAAATAAACTTCTTTCAACCAATTTGGAACAATTTTAAGACGGATTAACTCTCTGCTTACGCGTTAATAGCGCGAAATATATCCCGCGTTAATTGTCCCAAATTGGCCAAAATGGCAATCGTTAAACCCCCAGAACTTTACGAAGAATGATCACAGGTGAAATATTTTTTCAAATTTGAGCTCAGGGCAACAATACCTTTTGAATGATATAAAAAAATTCCGTCAAAAAAGGCTAGTTAAAAAGTCGAAATTTGTCTGAAGAAAAAAAAACCCACCCCGAGCACAAATATTCCGTTACTTTCGTATCGAAAGTCGGAACAATAATGCGCAAATAAAAAAGTAGTTAGTTGAAGACGACAAATTGACAAAAGGTGCTTTGTGGTAAAGTAGCAAAAATCTAGATTTATTTGGGCACAGCTTTTCGTTTAACCTAACTACCAATTGCTTTTATACTGTTTATCACATAGCCTTTGTAAAACAAAAGCTGCTATTACTGTCGGATCACAAAGTGAAAGGAAAAAAGTTGAATTATAATTTTTGAATTGAGTTGAAATAAAATCATTGAAAAAAAATCATAAACTTTTCTGTTTCAATTTGAGCTTAAAAAGATTAAAACCGTTCAAGCTAAATTTAAGTTATTTTCCACTAAATCTTGTTAAAATAAATATCAGTAAATCTGAATGTTCCAAGACTGATAATTTGATCTAACATTAACGTTCTGATTTTGGTCAGGAGTATTTGGGAAATCCGATTACAAAGGTTTGGCAACCTCGGTAATTTTTTGTAAACTTTTCCAAAAATGAACCGTTCGAAAAGAAAAATCGTTCTTTACAGTTCTTTACGAATCAAGAGATATTTGTAAAAACCATTAATATTGTAAATCATTTTCTTCTGAAAATTCACTTAATAACGCATGGACGCGAAAAAATCAACGCGCAAAACTCATTCTGATTTCGATCGAGGTAGTTTAAAGGGTCGGATTTTCGAATTTTTGAACTACAGCATTTTATTTCAATGCATTTTTGTCGATTGCGTTGTAAGTTAAAATTGACGGGAAAAAATCAAATGTTCATAACATTGTCAACCTAAATTAAAATAATTGAGATAAAAACACAATTATAAGAAAAGATGTTTTGCACCAGCTACCATATTGATATGTTTTAACATTAATCTGTAAGCATTGGAAGATTTCAAAATTAAATTGCAGCAAATTATATGATTTGTTTATTTCCATTTATCCGGAAAAAAAACAAGAAAAAAATTTAAAGTTACGAGAAAAAGGGTTTTAGAAAAAAATATCTGAGAACAAAAGGGTCTTTTAACAATTCTTTTTACAACAAACATTTTTGTATCATATATTCAGCAAAGTTTTGTAGATCATAAATTTTTAGAACCAATCTTTTTTACTTTCAGAACAAGCCTTTAATAGATCATATTCGCAGAATTACTATTTTTGGAAAAAATTTGCTACGCCTAGTGATTATTTCGAAGCTGAAAAGGCTATTGAGAAGCAAGTTAGCCTGCCACATAAAATGACCGCAATTATTTGAGTTTTCTTGAGACCTTATTTTTCGGTGATCATCGATGGTGAGGATTGATCTTGCGGATTTGAGTGTATATTTTATAAAAAAACAAGATCTTAACAGTTGCTATTTCACAATTTGAAGAAAACACAAAAAGTGAAAGCGAGATACAAAAAATAGTTTAAAGTCGAATTTAAGAACTTGGTTATATAGAGAGCCCCGAACAAGAGCACTGTTTTTTTCTGCTTTATTAAGCAAATTTAAGTACTTCAAAAATAACTCAGATTTAGCAAAAAAATGGATCCCATTGAGACTTTTTTTCCGATGATGAAAATTTTCTCCTCCTTATATTACAAATGTTTGGTCAGTATGCTTTTAAGGCGTGTTATAATTGCTTTTCAAGAAAAACTCCCGTAAAATTTTCGTAATAATTAACTGAAAAATATTGTTTTTCGATAATTTTGCAATGATAGCTGTGGTTATTATTTGTCCAGTATTTTTGAAAACAAACAGCTTCTCAGTCCGCAAAAAAAAATCATTTTCTCTTTAAAAAATGAATGATTTGAAAACATCGATGTCTTTACCTTCCATAGGCGTGTTCACGTCTGATTTATTGGCATAAACAATGTCCACGTAATCCAGCTGAAGCCTTGACAAGGAAGCTTCGAGACCTTGAAAATAAAACCAAAATCAAAAACTCAAAAACATTTAAAACAATTTTTTCTTTCCGAAATTTTTCAAAATCTTTGTGACCTTCAATGATGTGTTTTCTGGACAGGCCGCATTCAGTTATTGATCTGAAATTTCCTATAACTATGTATTTGGTTTCAAGAAACAAATTATTTGAAAGTAAGTTCTTCTTCTCACTTTCCGCCCCAGTAGAGTTTCGTTGCAATCACGTATGAACTCCGTCTGAAAGCAGCAATAAACTGATACCTTATAACAGATTTATGTTTAAAAAAATAACTCATTTTCATGTTTTTGGGAGCCTGGTTTTCATCAAAAACTAAAACAACCATTTTGATCCGACCATTGAAAACTAGGAGAAACTTTCAATTCGGGTGTGTTGTAGTTTTTTTTGTTTTCCACATGAAATCAGGTACCACAAATAATTTTCAAAATGGGTTAAGTGAGATATCATATTGATACATTTTCAGCCGTTTTCGAACGAACTTTAAAACATTCAAAAAACTCTCCCGGTGTCGAGAAAAACCTGTTTGAAATGTTTGAGTTTCAATCTAGTTTCGAGCGAGTAAAGCGATCGAGTAGCGTTCGTTATCTGAAAATGTAAGCTTAGAAAAATTGATTTTACTCAAACGAAAACTATTTAGCGCTTCTTAGGCAAAATTTTAGAAAAGAGTTAACTTAAGCACCCGAATCCAAAATTCCTCTACGTTTTCAATGGTCGGAACAAAAAGAATTTGTTTCTGAATCATTAGTTGATTGACTAGTTAAATACGTTTAATATTAATTAACGTATAGAACATAACTAGAGGCAGATCTTTAAGTGATGTTTTATTGCACTTCTTTGTAAGTTTTAGAGTTGGTCGGTAAAAAGGATATGTCATTAAATAGTATCAAAATGGGATCCTTTGTTGTTTGTTCAGGGGGCCGAATCCCTCAAAGATGGGCGTTCTCCTCCCTATATCAGCTATTGATTATAACCTTAGCTTTTTTGGCGTAACTCAATTCACTACATATTCGTTTCAAGCTCTTAAATGGTCAAAAATTTTAAGAGATCAGACGGTTTGATGATTATAATTTCATTGGGTCATTTCTCGGCATTGATAATATTTTAAGAATTTTTAGCGTTCCCAACCACGACAAAGCAAGTTAAACTATGATATGTATCGTTCCTAAATTTCAAACACGCGGCTTTAAAGAATCTAAATTAGCTTGCAGTAAAGTTGCTGTAAAATAACTAGAACACAGCAAAACCTTCTCAACTTCGGTGAGCGAACTAAAAACGAAATCAAATTATGACCTCAACTTGAACCATTGTTTGCATTTTGTGATTATCTGCCATTTTGATAACATCATGAATTATTTGGTTCGAACTCTAAATTAATTTCAGATGAAAACGTATATTGTTCGAAGTTTGTTCCAAGCTGTTATTTTCTTCAAACTCGTTGCCCGTTTCCCCATAAATATGAACTCTCCGACTAAAAGTTTTATAGAGTTTTTGATATGTTTGGCGTTTATTTTGAGCAATTCAAATGTATTAGGTCAAATACGCTTCAACGAAGAGCCTCCTCTTAGTGCAATAGCTCATGGCATTCACGTCAAATGGGATCATTACAATCCCGACCCGAATACGAATCCTTTTGCGCGGCGTCGGAGTCCATTCGTGCCTAGCCCGAGCCGGCTTTCACGCGGCAGTTCGGGACGACTTCTATCATGTGACTTTCAGACGAATTGTGACATCATTTGTGAGAAGTCAATGCCAGATTTTGTGCTGCGGACTAACCCAAACTGTGTCGCTGATGGAATATGCACAAATCATTACTGCCAGTGTCACTGTTTATAACTTCTATTGACTTGAAATTTACTTTTAATATTTCTTTTCATTTTTCTTCATCTAGTTTTTTAATGTTTCTTCACGTAAAAACTAGATAAAGACTGGAAGATACGTTTAATTAAACAAAATTGCTCGTATCAGGGTAATGCCTTGAAAGCTCCCACTGCTTTTAACGTCTATAGAGTAAAGTTTGACTCAAAAAATGCAGAGTTATAAGCGAGTTGGATTTTTTAAGCAAAAAGTTTTTTTCTAAATCAGAATCGACTGTCTCCGTTTAAAACACAATTGATTTTTACCAAACAAAAAAAACTAAATTAGCCCAATTAGCTTGCTTTAAACCAAAATGAAATAATTTGTGAGCGATAAATATCCACCTATGTGTAACCAACACGAAATGGCTCTTTCCAATTTGCGCCGCTTTTACTTTTTTCTATTTTCTTACTTTTCTGTTTCAGAACTAAGCAAAAGTTTCTCAAATTTGGTGATTAAAAAGATCAAAATATGAATGTTTGATTCATGTTCAGAACTATTTCCAGATAAAAATTTATTGATCGAAGTTTGTTTCAAATTGTTATACACATAAACTTGCTGCCCGTTGTCCCATGCATATTAACATTCCGAATAAAACTATTCTAGAAATTTCGCTTTTTGGTTATTATTTTAAGCGATTCAAGCGTATTGAGTCAAAGACGCATATACAAAAAGCATCCTTCTTATTCAATGGCCCATGATGTTCACGCCAAATGATGGAATCATTACAAACCCGACTCAGATATAAATCATTTTGCGCATCGTCGGAGTCCCTTCGTGTCAAATCTGAGTCGGCTCTCAAGTGGCACTTCGAGCCGAGTTTTATCTTTGAAAGCAGCATGTTTTTTTTATAATCATTTCTCACCAAAAGTTATTGGATTTGAGTGTCACTAAAAGTTAGAAATTAAAAAAAATTGGTTTGCTAGAAAAAGAAAAACAAAAAAAATAGAAGAAAGGAATTTTTGTGAAAAATTACGCAAAGAAACCACTAATATGAGAAAATTGAATTTAAATTACTTTTGAGACTGACTTATTTGAATTAACAAAGTTTATGAAAGTATCGTAAGCTTCCTCACTTATATTTCAGTAGCTGGTGACGTAATCGCTCCCTGAAAACAACAGTTTGTAGGACAAATTGAGCAAAAAACCAGCCGAAGATCAACGTTTAACGGCTAATCTAGAATTTTATCGAAAATGTGGAGTACTTACAAAAATTTTGAAAAAAAAACTAATTCGAGAACTGCAAAAAAGTCTTCATTTGACAATTTTTGCAATTGTAGAAGAACATTAGGATGATCAATGCAAGATTAACAGTCAGAGCAGCAAATTCGTAGCTTAGAATTTTTGGAGAAAAGTTTTGCAAAATTTAAAAGTGACAAGAACTTCATCAAACAAACCCGCAGAAAATGTACATTGAAAAAACAATGGTAACTCTTCAATTTTGCTTTTGAAAACCAAATGACGGGTGATAAATTTTCAAGGTGGTTTAAAATCTGACGAACCAAATTTTGAAAATCAATTTTGTTTTCAGTGAATTTATGTTTCAAAATTAAATTGAACCGATAAAATAAATTCACAAAAATGAGTTGCAATTTTAATTATTTTTCTTATTTGTTATTTTTTTTCATATCGGAGCTCAACTGCCTTCGCCTATTAACGATTCAATTTTTATAGAAAAAAAACCACGCTCAAAAGCTGCGTCACATTTGAAAAACTCGGAAAGCAAAATGAATAGTGATTTTAACCATACGCTTTTTATAGGAAAATGATTTTAACCAGAAACATAAAACAGCCTAATTAGCTTGCTTTCCGTAAATCAAAATTAAACAATTTTTGATACAAGAAATTTCCACCTGTGCGCTAACAACACGATATGGTTCTTTTTTCAATTTGTCCCGCAATCACTTTTTCTCTTTTCTTTCTTGTCTATATCACAACCCAACAAAAATTTCTCAAACTCAGTGTTAAAAAAGATAAAAATTCGAATTTTGTTTCAACAATTGTTAGTATTTTGTAAACAATTAAAAAATTTCATAGCATTATAAACTGTTTGATTCATGCTCCGAATTATTTCCAGATAAAAAATTTATTGATTGAAGTTTGTTCCAAAAAGTCTTACATTTAAACTTGCTGCCCGTGGTTCCATGTATATAATATTTTTCCGACTAAAATTATTATAAAATTTTTGTTTGGCTCTTATTTTAATGGACTCAAACGTATTGAATCAAACATGCGTTTAGGTAACGCCTCCTATGAGCGGAAAAACCTATGATCTTCACGTCAAGCAAAAATTCCCTCGCCCAATAATTGTCATAGTTTTTTGTCAGAAAAAAAACCACGCACAAAAACAGCGTCATCAAAAAATCCAAAAGAAGCATGTAGTTCTTAAACATGGGGAACAACAGCGGTTTGCCGTGATGAGCTGTACAGCTCTTGTGTTGGTCCTTTCCCCCGTGGATAAATGGTCTTAAAAAAGCAAAACAAATAGCTCTTTCATAAGTTATTTTTTAAAAATACTTTGGAGACTAAGTATATGCAAAAATGATCTTTAGTATTGACAGCTATCATTGACAATTTTCAATCTTGATTAAAATTTAAAGATTTCTACCTTTTTTAGAAAACTAATTGTAATTCTGACAAAACAGCAGCAAAAGTTTACGTTTAAAACTTTTTGAACAGTTTTTTTGAAATTTTTGATACTTCAATAAAAGATAAAAGTTACAAAAAATTCAAAATTCTTTAAGTTTCTCTGAGAAAAAAAATTGTATAATTTTTCTTGAGTGATCATCAGCCAGTAACAAGCCTGACAGTCTTTTAAATACAAAATTTGGTGGTCAATATGCAAGCAGCACAGATTGTTTTGATCATTTTTCGAGGTTTAGTCTTCAGCTAATAATTTTAGATTTTTTATATTACTTTCTAAAACAAGTTAAAAGAAAACAAGAACTATCAGCTCTTTGTTAAATTTGAGCCTGACTAGCAAAATTTTCAGACAAAAGTTTGTTTTTTACCTTCAATTTGATGGCATTTTGATATGGTGTGAGAAATATCGCGAAGAAAATCTCTTGAAGAGAACTTAAAACCTAATCACCTGCATGTTTTCTGTGAAATAATATCAAAAAAAATCTTGCAAATATTCTAAGTGACGATACTTTTATCGAACATCCGCAAACAGATATATATTGAAAAAAAAACATCGATGAGCTATTTTTTCATACAACTCACTGTTGTTTTACTATTAAAAATGCAAGCTAATTTTTTTCGAGGCTGAATTAACTCGACATTGAAATTTTTGATACTTCAATGAAAGGTAAAAACTAAAAAAGAATCCAAAAGTTCTTGAGCTTTATCTGACTAAAAAAATGGTTTAATGTTTTTTTTGTGTGATAATCAGCCAGCAACAAACCTGTAAGTTTTTCAAAAAACAGAATAGGCGGCCACTGTGCGAGTAGCGCAGATTGATCTGATCGAGGTTTAACTAAAGTCTTCACCCAATAAACTTTCATGTTTTAGTACCCTTCAAAGCATGAAAAAAGTTTTATTTCAATACCTTTTTAAAATGATTTACAGTTCGCCAAAAAAAAACAGTTCCCACTAAATTGGCCGCTGTTTGCTACATTTGAGTCTGAATAGCAAAAATTTCTTGCAAAATATCGTTTTAATCTTTTTTTTTCGATAGCATTCTGATGCGTTTGAAAAACAAATCACGGGTGGAAACGCAATAATGTTACACAAAATATAATCCCCAACAAGTTTTTTTTGAAACCTTCAAATTATCTATCAAACATCCAAAAATAGCACAAAAATGGCTCCAGTAAATCTTTTTCATGTATAAAGTATCTCAAATTCTCCGATTATATCAGAAGGGCGGCTGCAATCTCTTCAACAGGATTCATTAAGGTAAAAAATTATTTGCCAACGAGGACCTAAAAAACTTTGTCAACACAAACCAGCTCAATTTTGAAATAATTATCAGCTTCAAAAAGCTCGAGCGTTAGTTTTTTCTTTAAATCTCGATCGATTTTGATGAAATTTGAACTCTTCGTTTGTTGATATTTTATTGCCAATCCTTATTTATGTTCAGCCACAATTTAGGACAATCAAATACTTCATTTGAACTAGTTTCAAAGTTCGTAATTTAAGCTTAAAAGGCAAAATAGTGAAAAAGAAAAGTTGATCTTTCTCAATTTACAAAACATAGACAATTCATCTAACTTTATAGTCATGAATTGTGGTTCATTTTATTTTAGGCTATATTTTATGATCATTTTGCACTTCGGAGCTCAAATTTCTTACTCCAGGCGTATTCTCAATGAAGAAACCAGACAATTAACAACAACAACACTGCCTTCGCCCAGTTTTGTTCCAATTCCTGACGAGAGGCGAGAACCACATACGAATCCGTTTGCATTTAGACCGCCAAGATATGTCCCCAGACCGAGTAGATTCTCAGATCGGGACGGAAGGGGTTGCTTTTGAACTGTGTTCATGCCTATTTTGTTATAACAGAACTCATAATTGAATGATGCTTTAAATTAAATATAAAGTATAAAATATGACTAGAGTTCAGTACAAATGAGGATTTACAAAATTTGGGTCTATTCTGTTACAGGCCCGTTTTATCAAATTTTTGAATATCCGGAATTTTCACTGAAACTAATTTGAACTAATCAGGTTTGAGCGTTATGGTTCAGTGAAAACAGTTTGAAAAAAGAGCAGCTCTGGGACGTATAACAGAAAATGCCCCAAAACTTATAGGTTATAATTTTAAATCAGGCAAATATAAATTCCGTGCTCTTTTTAAACACAGAGTAGACCAAACCTACATATTATGCTTTCTGTTCGGGAAAACATGATAACGTTTAAAAGAATTTTATACAAATTTAGATGCAAGCACTTTACCTAAAGGTAGAGTTCAACTTAACTCTTTTGCAATTGGCAAAGTAAACACTTAAATTGGATCCCATGTACACCAAAATTCTGTTTTAAAACAAATTCCTCGATTTTTTTTAGGTAGTTTGTTGTAGTATTCCATTTTTCAAGCTTTGCTTTAAGAGCTTGCCTCAAAAATGTGCAAAAAAAATCAAACTTCGTGTCATTTGCAAAAAACCAAAATTCGTGTCAGGGGCTGATCTAAGATTTTCATAAAAACGGTTTGAACATAAAAAACTTAAAATTTTGTTAGGGCCAAATAAAATAAGTTCGTATAAAAATTGTGATGAACATTGTGAGGTTAACAGTCAAAGCAGAAACGTCTAACAGAAAAACGCAGAAAAAAAAGTTTTGCAAAAAGTGGTACTATACATCTCACATGTGTTTTACTAAAAACGACCGCTCTTTGCTAAACTATACGACCGATAAAATTTGTTTCAAAAAAGGAGCCGAAATTCTCGAACAAAAAGAGGAGTAAAAACGCTCGGGGTGGTTTTTTTGACACCATTTTCATAAAACTATTTGCTCCCTCGGTTGATCGATACTATTATTTGCATGGGCCCAACTGGTTGTGCGCGCCATTAGTATCCTGCCACGAGTCTGTCTAAACTGCTCGTTTTATGTTTTATTCATGGCAAATTAACCCGCACTGCATTGAAATGAGGTAATAAACTAATCGATTTTTTTTTAAATTCTATACACGACTTAAAAATTAACACTCAAAACTTCATATTATTAGATAAAGTTTTGCCAAATTTTAGTTTACCAAAAGCTATTCAGGACCAATTAAAGAGCATTCGGAACATTGAGGGTTTTGCTTTGATACGAGCAGTCTTGTTTTTGCATTTAGTCCGGTTTTTAGTTTGCAAATTGGATCAAAATTGCTAATGAAAGCAAAATATTTAAAACATAAACAAGCCAATTCTCATCAGAAATTTTGCCTTCGCGCCGATTTTTGTATAAAAACCCACAGTTTAATTGACAACATAATTTGAAATTGTTAAATACAACTGATTCGATTATTTGAAAATTGATGGTTAGTAAGCAAATTGACCAAAAAATTTGAATCAATGATTCCATGGGATGCTTTTCAGTTTTGTTTCATGATTTTGAAAAACCCGAGCTTTATAATTGGGACCGTATTGGTCCTAACAGTTTTTTTCTAGCTTCCCATTTTGTATTCTTTATTGAGGCATATTTTACTTAAAAAAATTTACTAGGAAGCAATTATTTTGAACCAAAAAGTGTCGCTTGGTCAGTTTAACTGATCTGGCTGCTTTTAAAAGCCAATTGTTGTGCATAAAATGTTCCGACCAACAAAATCAACAAAAAAAAATTCTTTAATTTTCTTTTCCAAGTTAGTGTCGTTTTTAGTAGGTGACATGATTCAGGAGATGTGCAATTGGAAGCATAGTGAATTAGTACTCAAAGGTTTTTGTCTTTGAAAAAAAAATGTTTTCAAAAATAAATAAAAAACTAAAAACTAAAATAATTTTTCTTGATTTTCATAGAATTTTTTTTTGACAAATTAATGCTGTTTAAATGATCCAAAATAGTTTATTCTATAGTAAATTTATTTTTCAACTCTAGAAGTCTATAAAGTAGTAAGTTTTCATATAACGCGCGTTTCTAGATTGCATTACTGGTTCGGAATTAGACTAAATCTAAGAAAAAAATTCAGACAGTTTTTCTTGACCTTGGGACAATTTTTGATAATTTCTTATTGTCGTTCAAATGCCGACTGAAATGCCCCAACATCATAAACCAACCGACTCATTCCGATGACTAATTGTGTTTCCTGATTTTGCGTAGTAGAAAACAAAATGAGAAAAAACTAAAATACACTCACATACCGAGTTTCTCTCCCTTTTCAATTGTCGGAAGAATGAGACGAAAAACTGGCACAAATTTATCCGGCCGAAAAAATTTATCTGGCGTCAAAAATGGACCGAGTAGTTTAATAAGATATTACTCTTTGAGTTAGTCCGCCTGAACATAACTAATCTGGCGCGACAAAAAAAATCTTGGAAATACCATAAAATTAATAACCAAGATTCAAAAAAATTGATTTTAAACGTCCCCATCCCATGACAAGGAAGCGCTAAATGAAGCTTCCAAAATTAGTTCTGGAATATTGTTGAAATTTACGCTTCCTAAAATAAATATTTTTATGAGATCTACTCACTTCTCTTAAAATTTGTTGAGCTACGTGAGGGGCTCACTTTGACATAGTTATATCGGTGATCAACTGGTTATTTTTGGCGTAATTTTTGATTAAATAAGAAAAGCCAAAATGACCCATTTTTAGGTAAAATTTTGGACCCCAATTTCGCAAAACAAATTATACCATATTAATTCTTTTAAAATTTTAAGCAAGTTTTGTTTTCACGAGTTTTCACTTAAACTCAACCCAATTTGAGAAAAACGCGTTTTAAGTTTCAAGTTTTGTCCGGTTAATTTAAATCAGCACTGTAGTGGAATCTTATTGACTAAAATGACTACTAAAATGACCACTTATTGACTATTCGGACCCTCTGCTACTCTCCTTGTTGAACTATACAATAATTTTCTTTATAGAGAAATTAAGCTTACCTCCATCCACTGCGCTTCAAAATGTCTCCGAGGACTCTTTCAGCTCTAAAATAAATATTTGATCTAAATTTAATTTTGAAGCAATTTTTTCGGCGACTAACAAGGATTTTGATTCACAGCAATAAATATTTATTTGTATCACATCAAAAAAAAATAGAAGCGAATATTCATACACGGCTAAAAAATTATGTCTAGACATCGTTTTCGGACGCAAACTTGCATATATTGGCAGGATTTAAAGTTGCGACAACATTGACTCAGAACAGAGACTAAAGTTCGAGAACTGGGTCGCAAAAGTCTGGGCGTTTTCAATGCATGTCGCCAAAGTCTAGACATAAAGCCGCAAAAGTCTCACATGAGTCCCAAAAATCTTGACATAAAGTCGCAAAAGTCTGGAAAGTCTTAAAAATCTGTACAATATGTTGCGAGTTTGTGGAAGTTATTTTGCGACCATGCTTTCTTTGGCGCAACTTTCAAAGTCTTGAAAAAACTCTAAATCGTTTTTTAAACAATGGTTTTAAAGAAATTATTTTTTTAAAAAGGTTTCAGAAGAGATATCCAAAACTAAAAAAAAATACTGAAAAAAAAATGAATTTATCATCTTTCACGTGTGCCAGAGGTTTTTTAGTAGGTAACAATTTTTCAGAAAATTTTTCCTGAATGAGTGTTAAGTGTTTTCAGGCTTATAATCAAGCAAGTACAACATGACGCAATCTTAAGCCTGAGAGGACGGCATTAGACCGAGTAGTCAGTTTTCGAAAAAAAAAATAGACAAAAAACATCCAAATTAACTAGGCTGGGTCTTAGTAGGAAAATCGTACTTTTTTGACACAAACTTTTCTAGAAATTTTCCACTTGCAGGAGAATTGAGTCTACAATTGTGTGGCTAAGAATGATATCCTTCATTGTAAAATGGAACAACTTTTGCTAAATTGACGCATTCTCTGAAAATTGAATTTTTTTAATCAATTAAATGAGTGCAGGAGTTTTGGATCGATTTAGTGGTTTTAGACAAAAAGTTGTTTAAATTAAATCTAATTTTGCTGTATTAAAGTTTTAAGTCTATCAACCTCTGTTACTCATACAGGTAAAATGGCAAGAGTGTCTGTATAAAACAGTCCCATACAAAACAGGTCCAATACAAAACAATGCCGAAAACTATGAAAATGAACAAAAAACAGTCCGATACAAAACATTCCGGAAAACAGTCCCAAGTAATAATTGTTTTAACGAGCCGGTAGACCGAGAATTGTCCTTTGTTAAACAAACGTAAAGACTAAAATAGTGACCGCTGCAGTCGCGCCAACGTCTTGCGAGCTTGCCAACAGAGTGTAGGACTTAATACGAAATTTAGAGCCGGTTATCGCCTTAAACCGGTGGACCTTAAGCCTATGATTTCAATTTCTGTTTCATTGATTTAGTTTACATTGCGCCTGTTTTTCGTTTTAGCAAGCTTTTCCACTTAATGTTGACAAAAAATTTAGAATTATTTTTCACCAATGAATCTCGATCTTGCGCTATTTATCAGTTTTGTTTCCACTTTTCACTTAAAATTTTTTAAAAAAGCAATATTTTGCCGTCTTTGTTGATACAATTACAGTTTTTGTTTCAGTGAATGTTTTTCTTAACCAAAAATGTCTGATTGTTTTCTATCATTTAGAGTTTAAACTTGGTTATAAATCCAAGTCGTTTTTTCAGGTTGATTGCCGTTTTCTTGAGAAGGAGCTAGTACAAATTAGAAACTCGTAAAAATCCATCTTTGGCGTTGAGTCTCGTGTTTAAAGCTACTGTGTATGCTTCTCCATAGAGCTGATGTGCTAAAAAGCCTCAAGTCCAATTCCAATAAACTTTCGAGTTTTAATAAATTTTTTTGATAAATTATTCTATTTTAATTGAGAGTTAACGGAATTGATTTATATAGCCTAAAGAAGTACAACAAGGTCTTCCACGTGAGACTTTTGGACATCTAGCGTTTTATAATCAACTGAACTAGGGGGTTTTTACAGCTTATTTGCCAAATCTCCACAATGTCTTCTAATTATTCAATGGTGGTTTTTTGAATATTGCTGTATTTTGTTTTGCAGATTTTTTTGAATAAATTTTTTACTCAGAAATACACCATGATATCCGATATTTTAAACCAGAGCTCTCTAATTGAAAACTATATTGAGCATTTTTGTTGTCAAACGCAGGAAAAGTTATAAGTATGTTCAACCATTCAGACCAATTTTATCGCAGATTCTTTCGAAATCTGTTTAACAATTTGAAAAAAGCAACAAGACTGCTCGTATATCAGGGCAAAACCCTGAATGTTCCGACTCGACGGTCCCTTAATTTATATCAAATAGTTTTTGGAAAAAAAAATATTGAAAACCTATACATTTTAGACAATATCAAAGTGTTAATTTTTGAGTCGTACGAAATTAATACGAACAATAAGCTAGCCTCAATTCAATTGTGTTGTGCGGGATAATTCACCAGGCATAAATAATTCGCGTTACACTCTCAGAGTTATGAAGAAACTCTTCAAAGCGCGGATAATATAGTCCAGAACATGGCCAATTTGGCAATTTTCAACCCCCAGATTTTTACAAGAAAGAATCGAAGGTGAAATATCTTCTTACATTTGAAATCAAGAAGTCGATATTTTCAATGGGGTATAAAATTTTTTTTTTGAAAATTGTTATTTCGATCGGTGGAAATTGACTGAATAAAAAAACCATACCGAGCATTAATATTCCGTTTTCTTCGAAAGTGGGAACAACAATGATTAGTCACATTGAAGCATTTTTTTCAGAGCCAGAGTTCTTAAAATGATTTTTAGTTGCTGGACAAAAAATATTCGATATCTACTGTGAAAAAGAAAACGAGACCCTTTTAGCTTAGAAAAACAGTCCCGTCATTTTTAATGAGTGCTTTCGACAACATTGCTTAAGCGTGAAGTCACTTTAGAATACTCAATATTTCTTTCAAGTACTTTGAATACATTTGTTAATTAACGCCATTCCAAAAGTTTTGATTTTAAAAAAAGTATTCAAATAATCAACACTCTAGCAAAATTTGGAAGAAACCAAAATATTCTGAAGACAAAAAAAACGTGATCAAAAAACGTGATCAAAAAACTGCTAGTGTTAACCTTGTTATGACTCAATTGAAACTAGGAAAAAGAAGCAAATAGTTCGATGACCAGTAGCGGATTTAGGGGGGACGGACCATCCCACTCAGGAATTCGACCCCCTGCCGTCCCAAAGGGACCACCTTTGAACTATTTTGAGATATCAATTTTTGGTTCCAATATAAATGTACCTTTTTGATGGGGGAGCGCGCCGAAAAAACGCGATTTTTTGGTAGAAATTTTCCAAAAATTGCATTAAAACATTTTTTTTGGCCTGTTTTTTGTAAAAGTTGCCTGTGGCGCAGACAATTTGGTCAATCTAAGGTCTTTATAGTGATTTTGAAGGGCTCAGAAAATCAATTTGGTCCATCTAAAAAAAGTTGAGAAAAAGTTCCCCGTCCCCCTCCCCCCTCGAGAAATTCCTAGATCCGCGCCTGTCGATGACTATTCATGTGGCAAAGAACAGTCAGAAATTTTAGAATTGCCTTTAATCATTTTTAAAGTAGTTTTCACATTGGTTTTACGTTTATAAACCAGTTATGATTTGCTGAGTTTGGTGACGTCGTTTGTTGTCCGACTTGTGTATAGGAGAACAGAAGAAATTTTCGAATTAAAAATAAGCCCTTCGAATAGTTTTTAGTTTCCAGATATGGGTATGATATGTTCTAACTGATTATCAGTTCACTGTTCTGACTCCAATTAGGCCTTCAGTGTACCGTGTGGGGGCGGGCACTTTGGTCCCTCGTTTCTATGTGTCAAATCTTTCCGAAAAAAACACTATAATTTTGATAAAATTTTGATACTCTAACCTGAAAGTTTTGTCAAATCTGTTTGTTCTAGGGTCTCTACAAAACTCAAATATTCAAAATGTCCGACCCAAGAAGAACGGGAAAACTTCGGGTCAAAAGAAAACTACCTTGTTACAAATTGCTCCAACTTTTGTCATTTCTGCCGAAGGATCGGGTTAGCAAATCCCCTTTATTAAACAGACTCACTTTCCACCAGCGTACATTTCGGATGTGTCGAAGTAGTTCACTCCAGCTTCATATGCTGTGTGCACTAGTTTTTCAGCAACCTGCAAGAAATATTTAAGAATCGCACATAATTTTGGGATATTGATTCTGTTGTTGAAAATTTTTCTAAGCAGCTTTTTGGATTTTGACAAATGGAATACTCTAAATTTGCCGGATGCAACGTGTATTACAACTCTAAGCTCAGTCTTAATGTGCTCGCCTACTTCTGAATGCCACAGACATCTCTTTACTTTTGCTGGAATTTGCTGGAAGTCTTTTTTTTGCCGGAATTTGGAGAAAAAAGATGTCTACACAAAATTCTGACTCAATTTTTTGGAAAATTTTGACAAGCAGTCGCGTTTTTTCGCAGGGGGTCGAATCCCTGAGGGGGAGGGGGGGCGTTCGCGCTATCCCCCTCCTAAATCCGCCCCTGGTTCGAAATTTTTACTTGCCAGCCAAAATCCGCGTAGTGTATTTTTTGTCTTTCGTTTCCAATTCATAAGAAAGTTGCGGAGTCTTCCGCAAGTTTGATAGAATCCAGTGGCAATGTCCATGGAACCCACACAATTACCAAAGTACCCGAACTTGGCGTCATAGTGTGAAACATAATGCTGATTTCTATTGAAGTCTATAAAGTATTGAGTTGACCTCTACTTAGAAAATGAAGCCAGCTGTTTGAAAATAATTTGTTCAGCTATTTATTCAAGGTCACTTACTCCGTCGTCAATTTGATTGGCGAATGTGGCGAATGTTCCCAGCCCTACACATGATAGTTGAAGACCACTTTTGCCCAGAATTCTAAAACAGTGATTGCAACTCTCAGATTGGATTGAAAATTTTGTTGACTTTCTTATAGCTCAGTAATGTTAGTTAGTATTTTAATTTCGAAATCAGGCTTGCGTCTTTTTGGAGCCTCTTTATCTTCGCAAATCCGGTAGCTTAATGGCCTGAACAAGCTGTTCTTTAGCAATGTTAGCAATGGCTAATTTGCATGAACTTCCCCCATTTTGGTATCAACGAACCTTCATTTTTTAAAAGATGCCTTCGCTGCGAGTTTATATTGATGGAAAAAGAGCGCAGGCCAAAAAACGGTAAAGTGTGTTTCTAAACAGCTAAAAACAGTATGTTGAAAGTCTTCCGAGCGTTCGTCCAGTTTTTTGGACCACGAAAACTTTGACAGCATCAAAACCGAAACTACAGAAATACCTCCAAAAATATATTCAAAACAGATTATAGATATGGAAGTTTGAAGTAATAATACCTGTATTGCATTTCAATTGGCTTTCCACTGCTTTTCGTAACGTGACACAATGTCTTCCGACTAGATTTCCTGTAGTCTAGACTTAAATTGTTCTGCGTCAGATAGAGACCAGAAGCCCCACACCCTATCCCCCCGACTATGCCCGTTCTACTTTTAGGGGGTTCGGTGAAAGAGTAGCTCCGGGTGGGGAATGATGACAGATATACGGAGGGGCGGGTCTGAAGGGGGGTCGAAGTGTGGTGAGGATTCAGGGCCACAATTGGGGTGAACTGAGACTGAAACAAAACTCATTTTGAGTCAGCAAAAAAATTAATGTTAAGTAAGCAGCTCCGTTTTTTTTTCAACTACAGTTATAATTACAAATGTACCAAAGAGAAAATTTTTTTTTATAAATAAAACTTTTGAATACATTATTCTTTTTTCTTGTAAGGGAAAAAATTGAACTGAGGAAGAATTGAGGATCGTGTCCATGATGATTAATTGATAAGCAAAAGCTCAAATGATGCTGAGCAGCGATTGCTGAGAGATTGAGACCGATCTGAGTCAGAGGCACAAAGGGTGAGGTCCCTACCACTCAGGAATTCGAACCCCCCCCCCCCACCACTATCCAAAGGATACTCGTACGGTTCTATTTTACAAGCCTCTATTTTCAATCAACCAACGCCAAAAGACGCCTTTGACGCCGGGGTATTTTAATTTAAAAAGGCAAAAGTGCTGAAGAAACGTAATTAAATGGTCCAACCTTCCAAAAAAAGCCCTACAACGTAACTTTGACCGGCTGTTTAACAGGGAGGAAAAGATAATGTTCTGAGAAATCACGGAAATTGAAATCGACCAGACCCATGAAAAAGGGCGACATAACTGATGGACGTTTTTTGAAAAACCGCATCGGGGAAACTTCTAGATCCGCACATGATCTGAAACGAGTGCTGACTAATCATTTCACCATTTAATTACAAAAAGTTTTTTGTTGCTTATCTCAATGAACTCTTTGCTGAGATGACTTTTAAATGATATCACGCTTGATCCCCGTGAGTAATCGGAGGTAATAGAATCCGAGCGGATAAAACGCCCTATATCATGAATTCGTTTCACTCAGTGTATCAAGATTTTTACGTCATTGCGTTTTGATTTTTGGTTTTATCTCTGGGATTAACTGCAGTATGCATTTCAAACAAAGTATGCATTTCGAACATAACGCACAAATAAATTGGCTTCCAAAAATTTTTTGTGGGATTGCATTTGAATGCTGATAATGACCTTAAATTTTCTATCAGTTTTTTCATTTAAAACTGTTAGTTTTGCTTTGCTGTAATTGATATATTATCCGTAAAAAGAGTTTTTTTGCCCCTAAATCCATTTGGGGAGGGGATTATAATACGATTAATCTCATCTCTGATCACAACTTAAGTGGCACTGTACAGATTCTTAAACAGTACTGTAATTTCACTGAAATCTTACTGCGACAACACTCTAAACGAGACCAATTTGGTATTAACTTCACATAACAAACATAGTCATTTTAGTAAAATACAATTTAGTCGCCTCTTTTGTGGCACAATGTTGAATCAAAAAAATTGTAAATTGATGATTTGAAAAACAATATTGCTGTTCCGATCATTCGGGAAATAAGGAAGAATTTTGTCTTCGGGTGTGTCTTAGTTTTTTTTTTGTTTTCCACGCAAAATCAGCTTCCGCAAAAAATCATCGGAGAGTTGAGTGATATATCATTCTAAAACCCATTCAGTCGTGATTCGAACGAAATTAAAAAATTTTCCAAGAAAAAATCCCGATGTCAAAATAAGGTT
Source organism: Symsagittifera roscoffensis (assembly GCF_963678635.1). Taxonomy (NCBI): domain Eukaryota; kingdom Metazoa; phylum Xenacoelomorpha; order Acoela; family Convolutidae; genus Symsagittifera; species Symsagittifera roscoffensis. The sequence goes on from NC_087065.1 coordinate 51,515,723, forward strand.
GTAAATTTTGGATTGAACGGCTTGAAATTTTGTTTTTTTTTGTCTTAATTTGAGCGAACCTATAAACTTAGTTTACTCTTAATTTTTTTTCGTTTTTCTTGTCAGTTTTATTCTACAGAAAGTGTTTTGTTTTGCTTTTTTTTACTCTGGTTGTCAAATATGCCTAATCTTCAGTTTTCGCTCAGATCTTTTTATCACACCATTAAGAGGCCAAACTGTGCATTTTGTGAATTGTAAATAGATTCCGCAACAGGCCAAAATCAGATTTACCGCGGAAAATGTTGTTTTTCTTTGATATTCTTTATTGTTTTGGAGCCCACAAACAAATGGCTAAAACACTGTACATCTAAAAATTGCTCCAAAATTTGGCAAAATTGTGGAATCTGTAACAGTTTTGCGGAATCCTGAACCTTTTGTGGAATCCACAACTAAATAATAAGACATGTGTATAGCAAAATAAAACAGAGCTGTTGCGAAATCCACAATTCTAAGCGAAATCCGCATATTGTAAGCGGAATCCGCAAAATATAAGTGAAATCCCCAATTTTATTGCAGATTCCAGTTACGTATGTAAAATATATCTTTTACAACTAATTTATTTGATCAGCTACCGGTTGAATTACCAAATCTTCGATCTCAATGGCTGTCCCAGCAACACCCAACTGCGATCTCAATTCCTGTCAAACACCCAACTTCGATCTCAATTCCTGTCAAACACCCAACTTCGATCTCAATTCCTGTCAAACGCCCAAGTTCGATCTCAATTCCTGCTAAACACCCAACTTCGGTCACAGTTCCTGTCAACTTACTCCCAACTTCGATCTCAATTCCTGCCAACTTACACCCAACTTCGCTCTCAATTAAAGCAAACTGTACAAACTGGAGTGTTTCGATCGGTGATTGTGTTTCCAACGATCCCAAAAACTTGAAGAATATTTTCGGGTGAACAATACTCAAGGTTGACATCCATTAATTTAATTAATCAATGTCTTAAGATTTGTTCGTGGATTCCGCTGACAATGGTTAAGCCCTAGTTTTAAATTACGCTTTGCTGTAGATAAAAATCATAATTCTAGTGTTTAATTGTTCGTATGCAAGTTCAATAATAAACAAAATTGTTTGAAATTTGTAGAATTCTCTTACCGTTACCGAATCCAGAACAGCAAGCTATATTCGCTTGTTGCAGAATCGGCAACAAAATAAATGCGGCGATATAATTTTCGTTAGAGGTGTTTGTACGCGGAATCCACCGAAATTTTGTAAGTGGAATCCACTGGCTCTTTAGAACATCTTTAAAGGTTTGTCTCTGGAAACCAGGAACATGTTGACACAAAATATCGTGCGCTTATCCAATGCACAGTTTGGCCTCGTTATGACCACCCCAAAAAATCATTTATTCGAAAAAAATTTTGTAGTGTTTTTTAAGACTATGGTCAGAATATGCTGTGCTATTTACAAAGTAACCGGCGGTCCTGGTTTTTTCTTTTTGTTTCATAAACATCTTTTCTTGCTGTTTCCATAGGTTCAAGTAGGGAGTGAACAGCGCAACGAATTGAAAATTATAATCGAAGTCTTGTTTAGTCGTTTATGGGCTTAAAAATTAGTTCATCTGTAGGATTAGTTGGCATAGCTTGCAGTAATTTGTCTGGAAAACAAATTTGACCACACCAGAACTCATCAGCTTGGAGAGAATTCTTTAAAAATTTTATTTTCATCAAGGAAACATGACTGGCATTGTTTTGAATCGATGCAACGCGTAACCACCTTCAGTGTTTTTTGATGTACTTGTATCAGCTGGAAAAAAGCGCCCTTTCATCATAGCTATTTCGCACTTATCGAGAGCGGCAACAACCAAAATTCTTTATCAGTTACTTTAAATATAGCGAATGCGTAGGTAATTGGCTAATAGTTTTTCTTCGTTGGTTTTCTTTCGCTTCGCTTTACAGCAAAAGATGCATCCGTTCTCTTGAAGTCAAGAAAATATGATTTCAAAATTTAAAATTGCAGTTCGATTTACAATTGATTTGGCTTTAATATAATTTTTACGCCACCCAATTTGACGATCTTTTGTGATACTTAGATATGCACAATATTTACGCTCAAATGTTTCCTAGGTGTCTATGCCGTTGATCTGAACTCAGTAATAACCATATAGCTTTCTTGTTTTTTTTTTGCTCTAGATGATTACGTCCAATTATCGCTTTTTTATTGAATAATATGAACAAAAGCCAAACCACGGTTGAAAGATCTTCAATAACTTACCTTACAAGTTCCTTGCGACCTTCTTTCAGGCATCTCAAATTGGCCTAAATTATTCCTTGGAAACTTGAGTGGTAAAATTCTAATGTTTTCCCAAAACTTTCAGAAAAATTGAAATGAATTAACTATTAACACTATTAACTTACCCGCTTCGTTGTTGAAATAACTCGACCTTGTTTGAAGGCTTCACTTGGAGTCGATGAGCCTTCGGAAGAATCAGTCGGAAGTTTCGGCGCCAACCCCGAGGTCATCGAATTGCAAATTGGAGTCTGTTTCAACGGAAGCGTCAGTGGAATGCAGTGCGCGTTGGTTGCTCCGAAGAGCACTGGCACCGAATTTTTTTGAGTGAGCGGGTAACTCGCAGGACTTCGTGGCCTTTCCATCGCAATGCTTAAGAGCGAAGTTTCGGTTTTACTCTCGGGAATCGAACCCAAGTCATGATTTGATATATTCATTCTTGTAACTTCGCAGGAGTTCAAGTTGTACAAAAATTCGAGTTTCTAGTAACTGGTACGAAGAATTGTAACAGAATTTTTATTTTAGTTAGTTCGGTTAATATTTACTTGGATTTTCGCTGAATAAACTTATGGCGTGTGGTGTTGTAGCAGCAATAAAATGGTATCAAAGATAAGTGCAATAGAACGGGAGTAAGTATCTAAGTTGCTAGTGGCGTTGTTTCTCCTGATAATTTATTCAGTATCGGGTATCTTTTAAAGTACAGGTGACACTTGATGCGACTCTTGTTTTCCCCTCAAAGGCGCTTTGAACCAAACTGCCCGGGAAAAATGAGGACTTTCAAGTTCGCTTTAAGGTGTTTTCCTTACCTCTCTGCTCTCCAAGGCTTACTTTTTACAGTAGTAAATAAGCTGAGGTGTACTTGATTAGAAATACATCAAATAAATTGAATGATGCATTTTTAGGCGCAGGTTCAAAACGTAATCTATTTTTTGTTCTTTTGGAAAATGGAAATTAATTTTGTTATTAAAATATCTGTGTCAAATTATTGACCAAAGTAATCACACGTAAGCCAAAAAAACATCTAAAAGGTTTGGTTCAAAAAAAAAGATTTTGACCCTTTGGGCAAATTAAATAGAATAAAAAAGTAGGTTTTTTTATTCCGTAAAGCTATTGATTTCACTTAGTTCAACTCAAGGTGAAATTTGGCCGATTTTTACCAGAAGAATTTTAACAATTGCACTCGAAAATATTGATTGGAAAATATTTGTGCAGGAAAATTTAATTCATTTTGTTCCTCAGAAGAAAATGAATTCTGTTGCAATCAGAAATATTCATTGTGTTGGAGGTCTTTGTAATTTGATAAAGTCCAAAGATATCTATTTTAGATTCCTTCATTTTCTCAACTCGTTCTCCAAAGTTTGTGAAATTTGAAAAGATGAGACATCAAAATTGAACTTAATCTATTTTAAAAAACATATATTTTTAATTCAAATCTTTTCAAAATAAAAAACAGTGAAGTTTAGAAATGGAAGTAATCGGAACTTTTTTTCGCTCGCTTAAGTAACATAATATGTCTGAGCTAGGAATTAAATGGGCTATGCTTTATGGTTATGGGGTATTATGGCTGGGGCTGAAATGGAGCTGTAAAAAAAGTACTAACTAGGTTCACTTAAATGGGTCTGTGGGAGGGAAATTTGGAGACAGGGACGGGAGGGGGGTGGCCTTGTGAACAATCAGTAGGGAGTTATAAAATCAGTCTATAAGTTGACTCCGCATTATACGACTTCCTCTAAATTCATAAATCTCTTATATGTTTCTATCAAATGAGCATATTTTTTTGAGCATGTAGACAGAAAAGAAAGAAAGGGAAGTTTAGACACGTTTGGTTTATTTTAAGAAACTTAAGACCCCGTCGTATTTTTTCGCAAATCCTATCTATAGAAATGAATCAGCTAAAAATTGGTCTATCTGAGTGTTTGGCGATATTTTGAAGGCCAATTGAGTGGACGATGTTTTGATTTGGAATTCTCACGGGAATTTCCTTGAGCCAATTGAACAGTGTCTGCCATATAGTGTAGTTTATAGTAGCCAGCAGGAATGGATTAAAACCAGGAGGGTCGCACACAGCCCCTCTTTCAGAGACTCAACCCCTCACCTCCCAAAGGGTCGCCCTTAGTAGTATTTAACGAAATCCATTTTCGACCGACGGACACCAACTTTCTTAGGTTTCTTT